>NC_043706.1:91118684-91247298 GCF_006229205.1 Suricata suricatta | reverse complement strand
TTTTTTTTTTTTTTTTTTTTTTTTTTTTTTTTTTTTTTTTTTTTTTTTTTTTTTTTTTTTTTTTTTTTTTTTTTTTTTTTTTTTTTTTTTTTTTTTTTTTTTTTTTTTTTTTTTTTTTTTTTTTTTGCTTTTTAGATCCCACATATAGGTGAGTTTATGTGATATTTGTCTTTCTGTGTCTGGCTTATTTCACTTAGCATAATCTTTAAGTTTATTCACATTGTCACAAATGGCAGGATCTTCCTTTCTGTCTGACTGAATATGTGTATATATACATATATGTGTGTGTGTGTGTGTACATATATGAATATGTGTATATATACATATATACATCTATGTATATAGAATTACATATTCTTATCCATTCATCTGATAGGCACTTAGGCTGTTTTATATTTTGGCTATTGAAAATAATGCTGTAATGCACATGTGGGTGCACATATCATTCTAAGGTGATGATTTTATTTATTTTGGATAAATACCCAGAAGTGGGATAGCTAGATAGCTGGGTTGCTGGATCACATGGTTGCCTGCTGCTTTAGGGTGGCTCTTGGCCTGAATTGCAGAGGCTACTAGGTTCCACCCTCTCGTTGGGCCATCCCTGCTCTCTCTTGTTGTCCCTCTCCTGCTGACAGCTGTGCCTGCAGTTGGGTGCGTGTCTGCACGTTGGAAGTGAGTGGCATCCATGCACCTGCATCTGGCATTCGGTGCTTGACTCACTGTTGTGCTCATTCCCTCTTGGTGTCCTTCCTGCCCCAGACACAAAGCCATTCTCATTTGCGGCAGTGCTGTTTTCTTGTTGTTGAGAGCTACCATTTCTAAGGTACCTCTTTTGTGCCAGGTGGTTCCTTCCTGTTATCTTGTTTGCTCTTCACAAAAACCTTAAGGAAGGGTATTATAAACATTTTACAGATATGAAAACTAAGGCTCAGAGATGCTTATTAACTTCTTCAGTATTTGTCCCTAAGTAATGGTAGATCTGGGATTCTAGCTTAAAAAAAAAAAAAGAATTCCTGGAACTTACTGAAAGAACTCCTAATTTGTAGGTTTGGTGTAGCGACCATTAATATATATATTAATGAGTGCATAGATTTTAAATCCATTTGTCTATGAACTGTCCTTTGGGAACTATGCAGTATATCTTTCTTTACTGAAATAAGGCTACATATAGCCTTTGTGAGTCTTATTTTACTTACTACATAGGGGAGCTCATTTAACAATGCACCATTGTATGTAACACATGTTATATGTGTTTTGATTCTTTCCTCAGAGATACCCATTGGGTATGTCTGCAGCCAGTCCCATGTGGAGGTTGTAAGTCTCAGAAAGCATTGGGACCAGATGAGACAACCTGTCCTGTGAAACAGAAAGGATCAGCAGAAAATGAAAGAGATTGCCTTACGTTTGTTTAAAATGCTGCCGATGGTCTTAGGATAGCATAAGAAGAGCCTGGATGTAGCATATTAAGGAGCCATGAACTACTCAGCTGCCTTTTAATTTGAGTAATTGTCGGGCTGCAATACCAGGAAGGAGGGCGATAAATAGGGCTCAGGAAAAGCCAAGCCAAGGAATAAGAAGTGTACACAGCTGTATTTAGACAAGAATGTATTCTATTTCAGGGCAGCCAGCCTCCGTTCTTGGTTTGGAAACTTCCCTTGGATAAGAAATTCACTCTCTAAGACTGTTTTCCACAGGCACTCTCCCTTAACAAGGACCAGCCTCTTGTGATCTAAAGTGGAGTTCTTTAGGCAGCTGATCCCCGATAGATCCACAGGACCGCTTACCCGAGCAGGAAAAGCAAACTGTCCTAGATCGGTAGACTCATTTCTCAAACCAGGCTCCTTAGTTCATTTGAGTTCTGCTTGAGGAATTGCTCTCACATGGGTTTGGACAGCATGAGCCAGTTACTTAGAGAATGATCCCCATTGGCTGAACTGATTGAAGCTGAGTTTCTGAGGACTGAACTCTGACCCCCGCCCCCCATGACTCCATTAAGTACTGATGCCTGTGAGGTTTAATTTGGAACCACCTTCCAGGCTTTCTTTTTTTTCTTGACTATTTTGTTTTATTTTATTTTAGCTTGAGTGGCCGTGAGGGAGGGACAGAGGGAGAGAGAGAGAGAGACGTGGACAGGGCTCTCAGTCTTATGATGGTGAGATCATAAACTGAGCTGAAATCAAAAGTTGACCACTTAACTGACTGAGCCACTCAGGCGTTGCCTGCCAGACTTTCTTAGCTGAGAAAAAATAATTTGTCAAGGCTTAGGGGCTTCTGGGCCACCCAAAGGGCTCTGGGACCTCTATTGGCCAGTGATCCTATTCTTCAGACACTAAAAGTGGAGGCTTAGCTTTTCTCTTAAGAAGTATATATTTGAAAAATGCTGCATTTCATACTAACCAAATGTAAAACTTGGTACCAATATATGTTTAAATTTAAAAAATGGATAACTTGTGTATCCCAGATGGGTGGGTAGGTAATTTGAGTTATACCAGGGAGAGATTGGGGTAAAGGGGAAGTGATCTGCTTCCTAGTGACTCAGTGGCAAAAAATGGGATGAGAATGCCCATGTTTCTGACTCTTATCCTGTGCTCAGTTCAGTTAAACCTCAATTATTCCAATCCATGTCTTGCTCTGTCTATATTTTCCTTCCATTTTGTTCCTCAAGACTTTGCCCTTTTACTGCTTTGGATTTGGTTGTCTCATCGATTCCTTTGTGTTAGGGATCTTGGGCTTCTATTTTGCCTATGGTAAAGCTCTTGTATGACATCCTTGTTATGATCAGAGAAAGATAATAAAGAACTAAGGGATCTCACACGGGGCAGCTCTAAGTAGTGACCAGAGCAAGCAATCCCTCCCCATCACCTCTCCAGAAAGAGGTTCATGGGCTTTGTTGAGGCTGATTCTCTACAGAACGGAAGGTGGTCTGTGTCAGCGGAGACCCAGGAATCGTCCCACTTAGCTTTTGGTGGAACTTTATGAGGGAAGATCATGGCAGGAATGTGAACAATGGTGAAATTGGATCCCAGGCTGGGCACAGAAAGGACATCTTATGAATGAGAGTTGAGGACACAAACCAAAACACTCTATAGCTCCTGAATATGAATTCTTTAACAAATACATATAACTTACTCCTCATTAATATAGCAATTTATAGTCCTTGTAATGTCTTTAAAATATATCAAATCCTTCAGTTGTTATTTGTTTGATGCTGCCTGCCTACCCTGCGAATTTTCTTTTTTTTTAAATTTGTTTAACATTTATTCATTTTTGAGAGAGAGAGAGAGGGAGAGAGGGAGGGGCAGAGAGCGAGGGAGACACAGAATCCGAAACAGGCTCCAGGCTCTGAGCTGTCAGCACAGAGCCTGGCATGGGGCTTGAACCCATGAGCGGTGAGATCATGACCTGAACCGAAGTTAATTTTCAATGAACGTTCCTTGTGAGCACAGACATCCTGACCACCTCTTCTGCTTGTGCGCATTGCCACAGCACCTGCCCCTGGGGCCTGCCCACATACTTGCCGATGGCTTTTCATGCAGAGGGTCAGCAAAACTAAAATGAACTTCTGCTCCACTCTGAGTAATCAGCTTGTAATGGTATGCATACCTGATTGACGACATTTTCCAGCTTTGACTACAAATAGAAATGCTATACCAAATACAGGCTCTTCCATCTTTGAACTTATTCAAGACCTTGGAATTCCCTGGCCAAAGCAGATCATATTTACTGGAAAAGCAGTGGATTCTGGCATGTCAGGGATTGCTTTGAAGTTTCCCCATTCTAAGAGAAGGACGTCCTTTTATATAGCACCATGGCTTCTACTGGTACTTGCAGTTTTTGAAAACAAGCCTAAAAAGGCTTTGGCTATTAAGAAGTCACATGAGCCACAAAGTCGAAAGGTTGCGTGTCGGCTTGAAAACATTTTGCCTGTGCAGTCGACTAGGGGAGGCAGAAGGAGAGGTGGTCAGGGGAGAATAAACACAGCTGGTTTCAATATTAGGAGCAAAGATAGGCATTTTGCTCCTTATTGTGGTACCTGCTTTGGGAATCAGATGCAACACAGGAGAGCATCTGCAGTGTGAGGATGTGTGTGGGTCTGACTCGTAGGCTGGGTAGGTGGGCCGGGGGGTTTGGCATCCCCTCCCCACAGAGTTGTGGTAACAGCATCTTCCTCCAGCCCCTCATGTCAGCACTCTTGGTTTTCACTCATTGTGAAAGTTCCTCTTTTTGCAGAAGGATCTACGTCTTCCTTGCCTCATAAAAATCATCCTGAATTTAAGCTGCAACTATAAAAACCCCCCAGCAAACAAGAAACAGCCTTTCTGATCTAAGTTATGGGAAAGTGGACTTTTATTTTCTATTTAAAGAAATACGAGTCTTCGTAATGTATTAGTAATTCTAGTAAAAAAGTTTGATATGAACTTGATTTCGTAAAAGAAGGCAGTCCTTAAAATGTGTATCCATTTCTGCTCAGAAACCTCACTTTCAGTTTTTATGAAAAGTAAAAACAAATTTGGAATTAGAAATGAAATCACTTGTCACTTTTATTATTTTTTTTAAATGTGCATTTATTTAGAGAGAGAGAGAGGGAGGGAGCACAAGCAGTGGAGGGGCAGAGAGAGGAGAGTGAGAGTTCCAAGCAGGCTCCGTGCTGTCAGTACAGAGCTCTATGTGGGACCCTATCTCACAAACTGAGATCATGACATGAGCCAGAATCAAGAGTCAAATGCCTAACTGACTGAGCCACCCAGGCGGCCCTACTCCTTGCTTTATTTATTTATTTATTTATTTATTGAAATGCATATTTATTAATTTTGAGACAGAAAAAGCAAGAGCACGAGTTGGGAAGGAGCAGAGAAAGAGGGAGAGAGAATCCCAAGTGGGCTCCACACTGTCAGAGCAGAACCTGATTTGGGGCTTGAACTCACAGACTATGAGATCATGATCTGAGCTGAAGTTGGACACTTAACCGACTGAGCAATTCTGGCATCCCCCATTTGACACTTACAGAGCAGTGATTTCCACACCCAGTTTAAGGAAAGGGAAAAAATAATTTCTTAAACTAAGAGAGCTTCACCAAATATACTAGATAGTGAGAATTTGGTATTCATAGTCAAATTCAGCAAATGTGAGCGAAAATCTACTCTGCCCTTTGGTATTCTCATTCCCATGGTACTTTTCCAATAGACTCCTTTTAAATAAAACCGTTATCCATGGTGCCGCAGTGCTAAGGCTTTGCTCAATGTTGGACGAGATGATTCTGTGGTATATTCACTCAGTGTCAGCCTCTCTCCTGTATTTTATACTTGCAGGGACAACAGGAACTGAGGTATGCCAGTCTCGCCTCCTCATCCACAGCACACACCTCCCAGGTGCTCTCTGTGTTCCTTTTCTGTAAGTCCTATCCTGATTCAGTCTCCTAAACTTGGCTCCAGCTTGTTTTCTCCATTTCCATGGTCACTGTCGTAGTGTATGCACCTACTGCTTTACCCTGACCTTAGGCAATAACCTTCCGTTATTAGAAGGGTATTCCAGAAACCTCTCCCTGCTTTCAGTCTGACCTTTCTTTAATCTGCCCTCTCTTCCTCAGCCAGAGTGATCTTTCTAAAACACTTTGCAGATTAAGTGACTCTGTTGCCCTCAACTTTTCCTACATCCCCAAGACTATGGCATGGAGTCAAGATCCTTTAGCCTGGTGTTCAAGGGTCCCCAGGGCCTGGCTTCCTGCTCCTATCCGCAGCACTGCTAGCCGTCCCGAGGATCCTGATGTTGCCTGAGTACTCTATACTATTTCACACACCTCTCCTATCCATCAATTGTTTCATCTGCTTAGAATTTTATTTTCTTTTTTCTTGATGAATTTCTTTTTAGTCTTTAAGGTCTGGCTTCTGTCCCCAAAGCCTAGATGCCCTCCCCCGACCACACTACTCTCACCTGGGTCAGGTAGTTATTTTCTTCTTTATGCCACCTCTGTACTTTGTATTCTCTTCACCTCATGTTATGATGAGCTTTTAGAATTGATTTTTATTTAGCCAAAAAAAGTCTTAATGTTTGTTTATTTTCATGTGAGAGAGACAGAACACAAGTGGGAGGGGGCAGAGAGAGAGGGAGACAGAATCAGAAGCACGCTCTAGGCTCTGAACTGTCAGCACAGAGCCCGATGTGGGGCTCAAACTCATGAGCCGTGAAATCATGACCTGAGCTGAAGTCATATGCTTAACCAACTGAGCCACCCAGGTGCCCCAATTTTTTTTAAAGTTTATTTATTTATTTTGAGAGAGGGAAGGGGGGGCAGAGAGAAGGGGAGAGAGAGAAAAATCTGAAGTGGACTCTTCCCCATCAGTATGGAGCCTGACATGGGGCTCAAACCCATGAACTGAGAGATCATGACCTGAGCTGAAATCAAGAGTCGGACGCGTAACTAACTGAGCCATGCAAGCACCCCTGTAATTTTTCTTTTTATTCATGTTTGTCTGTCTGTTGTATTAGACTGTCAACAGTTTGAAACAGAAGGCTTTGTCCAAATTATATTGCCATCCCTAGTACTTGTTGTATAGAAGCTAAGTAGTCAGGGTATTTATTAAGTGAATAAATCAATGATGCTATTGCTTCCTGGTATCAACAGTGAGCCTAAAAGTAGTCCATACTGTTGTGCTCATCCTAACTCAAATGTGGAACACATTTCCTCCCATCTTCTGTTTCTTGCTTTTACCACACAATGTTCTTTATGACTACACCTTCCCTTCAATGCTTCTCTTGATGTTCACCATAACCTGTGTAAAAGCAGGGTAGGATCAGGGGTGGGGTGGGCAGGAGGATGTGGATAGGATTGTATCTTCTCAGGACCACCTTGCCTGCCTCCTGCCTATAAAGCCATTCAGGTAGCCCCTATGTGTCTTGAAGCTTTGCCATAAGAGCCACTAAAGAGGAATAGATGCTGGTTCTACATTCTAGATCACTTCCTCTCCCTGTGCTCAAGAGCCTGTTTCTATAATGGAACCCATAGGGCATAATTTCCCTCAATTTGTAGCCTTAACACCCACTCTGGTGGGATGATACATAAAAATTCAATTGTGAGGGAAAAATTAGAAATTACTGCTCACACCACAATAGGATAAGTTTGCAGAATTCACTCTCTGTCTTCCCTAGATATTGAAACTGTGATGCCCTTACAGGGACCGATTTGCCTGTCACTGCTCAGCAGACCATCCACAAAGAGCTACTATTATAACGTGGAGTTGTCTGCACTAAGGGGTTTACATCTCCTATGAGTTGAGTTTTACTGATTCAGATGGGAAACCTATTCCTTTGGGATTTCACTTATCTGTCCCAACATTTATTTGTGGTAAAGAGGATTAGGAGGTACAAGGACTTGTTTTTTTGGTTTTCGGGTTTTGGGTTTTTTTTTTTTTTTTTTGGCCTATGAAAGCAACCCACTCAAAGGCCCACTCTCAGAAAGGTATTTGCATGGGTTTCTTTAACCTCCTCACCCTCTCTCCTAAGATTAGCTCAGAACCAGTGGCTAGTTACCCAGACAGCTCACTGGGCATATTCGGGCCACTGGGCCACAGCTGATCTGGCCAGGAGAATGTGGCTGAGTTAGTTTAATGTTAGCGCGTGGCCCAGGAAGGGCTGACCCCAGGTGAAGGTGCATAACCCACACAGCAACGAGATTTGAGCCTCACGGCCCACCAAGGGAGCCAGTTGACCACGGACTCTGCATGGCTAGGGTAAAAACTGGAAGAGAACGCAGATCGGCCAATCAGTTTGTTCTGAGAATATGAGCTTGGTCCATTTTGAAAGCTTTTTGAGAACTATGATTGAGATTTTGGACAGCATGCAGTGGAAGTCACATTTGACCACCTCCAGACTCGAGGCTGTTATTTTTGTGCAAGTCTATTTTCACCAGAGGAAATCCTGTTTCCCCAGCAGCACTGGCAGCAGCCTGAGATGCACAGTCGCCTCAGGAGTGTTGTGAGGATACAGGCTCCCTTTAATCTCCGAATAAAAATATTTGATGTTTACAAGGTGTATTAGTGTAATTGGAATGTGTCTGCCTGTCTGCTGGCCTTCCTTCCATGGGGGGACCTCATAATTAAAGAGCATCGTGTTCATGTGGCGGCCTGTTTTCCTTCCACAGCTTCTGGTGAGCAGTTAGGACAGGACCGTTACCCTGGGCTCTTGCGAGCTCATCCCAGCAGGCAGCTGCAGCCAGAACAAAGGGGAGGCCGGTGCTGTCTGCAGCTCTCCCAAGCACTGTCAGGCAAGGTGGGGAATGAGACCAGGCCAGGTCAGTGTCTAAGGGATGCCTGTATCCCAGAGAAACTGCCAGCATGTGACATGGAAAAACATAGGAAGGCCAAAAAAAGATTTCGCTTTCTTTTAAGTGAAAGACCAGGAAGAGAAATACCCGCCCCTCTTTGTGCACTTCTAATTCGACATTAGCTATGAAAATGATATTTCTAATACCTCAGGACTTTACCCATCAGAGCCTAGGACAATCCTGTCAACACGAAGAATTCCCTAAGTGTATTCCCACCTCTCCTGTAACCCCCCGCACCTCCAACGGTGCCTGGCAGATAGTAGGTGCTCAATAAATAGGCTTTAAATGAATGACTGGTTCTCACTGCAGAGTTCCTCTCCTCCCCAGCCCGTCTGGAAGTCCCCAGCAGGGTGTCTGCCATGTGCTCAAGTGGGTCTGTCAACCACAGCCCCCTTGTGACCTCTGGCTGTTCCGATTCCCCGCCCCGGCCCCTTTAGCTGCTGGAGGGTACCTGTGGCTGCCTGCTGCTGACCTGGAGAGAACTCTGAGCTGCATCAGCACGCGTGTTTCCCTCCGTCTCTGGTAGCGCTCTTGGCCGGGCCCTGGGCTGGCTCTCTCAGCTTGTTCACTTCTGCCTCTGACTGGTGTCCTCATACAAGCCGAACCACCTGTGGAGTCATGCAGGGGAATATGTTCCAATCTCTTTTCCTTGTCACTTAAGATCTAAGGATTCCTGTCACCAAAATCTCTCTGGAAACTAAAAATGCCCTGATATCCATGTTTTTCAGTTCTGGTTAGATAAATGTGCCGACCTTGTCTCCACCCTCCAGATTCTGTGACTTGGTGGATCTGAAGTGGAATCTGGGCATTTGTCTTTTTCCTGGGCTCCCAGGTGATTCTGGGGTACATACAGTGTTGTGAAGGACCTGCCTCAGGTTGTCAACTCGAGTAAGTAGAAACAGGGAGTGGCTGTGCTCATCACTTTGGGCTCAGCCATGAGACTCTGCCAAAAACTGACATCTTTAGGGAGTCTAGGATAATATTTTAATTTATTTGATCAGCACCATATTCAGATAAAGATACAACTAATTCTTTTCTGTTTGTCATCCTAACCTCAGGGTAGAAATTGTAGTGGAAGTACTGAGCCCCTGTCCCACCCAGGGCAGCACCAGGAGAGAGGCTGAAGGATTATCCATCTGGGACATTGCAGAAGGACTCTATAGGCATATGGTTAGACTGACTCTAAGATGCTATGATTGGATTCATTGCTCTAAGGCACATTTGCTGAACCCTGTTGTGTATTTTGCAGGTTACAGAGAGTAATTAACATGTACCCTACCTCAGAGAGTACGTAGAGTCTGCAAGGGTGGATCTGTAGTTCACTCTCCATTGGTTCATTCATTCATTCACTTTGCCAGACAGCAGTTAACTCTTGGATATCTACCCAGTCCCAGGCCCTGTGCTAAGCTCCAGACCTCTGATGATGAAGCACACAAAATCCCTGCCCAAATGTAGCTTACATTGTATTGGAGATAGATAACAGACAAACCTATCACTGACTTGAAAACAACCATCAGGAGAGGTAGAAACTGTGGATGTCACATGAGTCCCAGGTAAAATGGTCTCAGAGCTCCCCGAAAAGACAATACCTCTATAGGGGAGGTTAATCATTTAAGACAAAAGTAGTAAAATTCAAATGTTGAATAAAACCCTTAGGTCATCTAATGGCATTTAAAAAATCGATTTTATGTATTCAGAGCAGTTTTAGGTTCACAGCAAAATTGAGCTGAATGTAGAGACTTCTCTTAAATCCCCTGATCCCACACATCCATAGCCTCCCCCATTATCAACATCCCCCTCTTATGAGATTTTTATGAGTGACAAAAGCAAGCTATAGAGGGCAAAGATAACCATATTGGCTGTGTCTGTGTCCCTGCTGCTCGCGGCAGAAACATGGTTCTGGGTAGAAGTGAGCCCGCTGGCGAGATGGGGGTGGAGAGTCTGTCTTCCTTTTTTGTATCACTTCAGTCTTGAGAACAGATTTTTACACATGCTTTATGGAACTGAAATGAATTGAAATAACATGTCAGCTGATCTGTACCCTGCATGTAAAAAAGACTCAGCGGAACAAGCTACCTGACAATTAGACAGCATTTTCTATTTGAAAGTTGTTTTAACAACCACAAATCTGAAGTGTGTCAAAGCAACAATTTTGTGATTCATCTGGGTAACACTGTCTTTCTTGGAATGAAAGGATTCCTTTTCATATAGAAATTGAAAAAGAAGTCTGCTCTGATTTTGAACTTGCAGTTGATACAGCTTTATAAACAAGTTCCAAGTCACAGAGATAGTTTCCCAGTCTCTATCTGTGAGGGGGTAGAGTGCAGAAAGTAAAGTCTTTTTTTTTTTTTTTAATTTTTAATGTTTTATTTAGTTTTGATACAGAGAGAGACAGAGCATGAGAGGGGGAGGAGCAGAGAGAGAGGAGACATAGACTCTGAATACAGGCTCCAGGTTCTGGTCAGCACAGAGCCTGACACAGGGCTCAAACCCACAAACGTGAGATCATATCCTGAGCCAAAGTCGGTGGCTTAATCTACTGAGCCACCCAGGCTCCCTGAGTGCAGAAAATAAAGTCTTAAGAATTGGCCAAATATTTCCTTGCACACCCCTGCCCCAGATGACCCCTAACCTCTGCTTATCCTTCTTAAAGAACACTTGGATTGGCTGCAGACTTCATTATCTTTATTGATCAACTGCTGTTTAAAGCTTTATTAAAGGATTGCACGCTACATATGAAACCCGTATTCAAATGTCTGTTAACAAGGAGGCAGAATATGTACCTGACAGTAGGTTGTAAATGTTTGCGAGCAAGAATCTCCCTTAAATTTTTTTTTTTTTAGAAATTCACCATCCCCCATGATGTAGTGCAAAGAATAACATGTGATATTTCATTTCTTAATAAACACTAATTTATTGTTTTGAACAAGTAGCTCTCTGTAGACATCTGAATCTCCAGCACTAATTTTCTGATGAGTCAAAAACTCTGTGAAAACTTAGATTTGGAGATGGTATTTGGCATAAATGTTGAAGAAACAAATATTGTGGATCTTTGTGATTCTGTTCATATATATATATGAATATATATATGATGCATTATTATATATATGCATTAACCTTTTTTCTTTCTAAGAAAGTCTGATTACCATTTTCTATTACTATTAGGTTTAGGACATTGCTGAGATAGGAATATAACTTTTCAGTTTAAGAACATACTTTGAAACAGATTCATTATTTTGAGATTTACTTGCTGCTCTTTCCTTGAAATGGAGTTCTGGATTTTCTGACACTTCCCTTTAGAAAGGAGGTTTCTTTGAATAATTGGGGCCCTAAGAAAAGTTACAACACCACTGTCTTCAGTCCATCCACAAGACTGTCTTTGCACGCAAGCACCCCATTGACGTCAGCACAACTTTGGTGAAGTTCTTTTTTTTTTTTTCCCCCCTGCTATCACTGGGAACTGGGGAAGGGAGGTGGGGTGGTGAGGTGCATGGGACTATGTCTGAGTCCTGAGGATGAGTTGCCTGTGATGTAATTTGGAACGTTACAATTTTCTAATAAAAATTGTGCTATTTTCCCACAGGACCAGGAAAAAAAATCTACTCAGAATGACATTTATTCCAGGAACTTTAAAAATTCTCCCACCATGTTCAATAGACTGACGGCTGTTTTATGGTTTATGAGGACTGGCCAATGTTAAAGGATTTGGCATTTGAATTTGGAAAAGTATAACTTTGAGCTGAATTTATTGGACTCTCTGGGTCTGTTCTATCAGTGGAGATCATTTGCCTTTGCCTTAGATCTGATGCTTCAAATTGAAGATGGGGTGTTCGAACACACGCATCTTAAGTGAATGCTGACTAATTTCCTCTGAGATACAAATAATTCATTATTTTTATCTATCATTTCTCAGTCTTCCACTTTTGTTATGAATTGTGAACTTCTAAATCTGAGCAAATAATCCCCCTTTTTTAGGTGCTATATCCAGAATTATTTTGTTTGATTAGTGCATTTTTCTTGTATGCATGTATCAAAAAGTTTTTAAAATCCAGTTGGCGAGAGGTGACATATACATGGAGCATTTATGAGAAGAAATTCCCTTTAAGGTAGTTTAAAATCTCAGTTTAAGTGCAGTTTGTGGAAGAGAAGGGTGATGATTTTTAGTGGAAGTAAAAGAAAGTTTGGATGGAGGAGATGGGACTTTTAGCAGACTTTGAAGGTTTCACAAAAGATGTATAAACTATCAGAAAGACAAGATGATGGGAAATTTTAAAAATTAATTGTGGGTTTTTCGAGGTCAGCCATAGAGTCATGTGTAGACAAAGTTTCAAGTTGAGCTATGTCTTCTTAGACATAACTTCTTATGTCTTCTGTCATGTGCCTGTGGATTCTGATGATGTTCCTTTTATTTATAGCTCCCATTTGTTTGTGCTCATAAGGTTGTTACTAATACTGACAAGATTTGTGGGTACACTTTGAAAAGAACCTTTCCTAAATTGTTTTAGTTCTTTAGCTAATTTTAAGGGGAAACTGAACAACAACAACAAAAAAAGAGTAACCAAATACTGTGAAACCCCTAAATTTCTTAACCTTAGGCCAGGTGTCCATCATGAATTTTATTAATCCTAATCCTTTAAGCTTCATTTAAATTAAGTAACATGAAGACATTTCTTGTTCTTTTTCATTTAATGTGAGTTTTACATAGTTGACCAATCAATCAATTAATGAGTATTTATTGAGCACCTATTATGTGCTCAGAATTTTCTTGTATCTATAATTTAAGTTTTGCCTTTTAGAGCTTAAAATTTTAGCAGTGAAAAGATACTAGGTTGAATGTATTAAAGTGTTGGTTAGAAGTGTGAAGAAGTCCAGGAAAGAAGGAAGTAGAAAACACCTTGGGTAATCAGAGATTTAGATAGCCAATGAGAAGGGAGAGTCTTGCTGTTAGTTGCACAAGTAAGGAAGCCCTGAGGCAGAAGAGTGAGATATTAAGTAGTAAAGGGATTAGAACTGATAAACTGTTTTCCAAACAATTCTTACTTTCCTTGTTTGAGTGTGCAACAGGGAGAGTCCTGAAATAGTTTTAACACTGTTTGGCAAACCAAGTCTTCTCTTTCTGTAGGTGTGCGCGTGTGCGCGCGCGCACACACACACACACACACACACACACACACACTTCCCCAACATGCACCCCCCAACACACACACACCACACACAAATGCACATAAATATATATCTATGTGAAATTCTCACTAACTTTGATTATCTTTATAGTTGATAATAAGGAATATATATCTTTAATTTCACTGGTAGAAAACTTACCATAGCTATGTTCTTAATTTTTAAAGATTTAAACTGTGAAGTTTTATTGATAATTAGATTTATGATTATTACTTTTAGAAATCTTAGTAAATATCTTAAACATGTGAGTTCCAAGGTTAAAATTTCAGAAAGCTCACGGCAATTGACACTTTTCCCTTCGATAGGCCCTTTGGAAGTAAAAGTTAAAAACTTAAGTATGAGAAATGCAGAAGTTATAAAGGGAACTTGAGAATTTATTTTTAGACTATTCATCAGACACACTTTTCTTGGCCAGCCTGAGACCCATTGAAATAGTGCTCTTCCAAAGAAACCATGATCAAATCTAAATAATAATTGTTTCTAAAGAATACCTGTGAAACACCTGCAGATTTACCTGCCTGAGTAGAAGGCAGCTATTTCTCTTTAAAACAATATTTTAAGAGAATCATGCTTTTCAGACGGTAGTGTGCATGTGGATCCCATGGGAATTGGAAGGTGGATTCTGATTGGGTGGGTCTGGGGTGGGGCCCGGCTTCTGCATCTCAGGAAGCCCCTTGTTACTGCTGTTCCTGGTGCTGGGAACAGGAGCTACACTTTAACAGAGAGGTGCTAGAAAACCCACTTAATGAGTACACTGGCATCTGTTCAATTTTTTGTGATGTTTTACTATTTTTATTTGAAGAATAAGTGCACTGCCAGGAAGGGGAAGAACTTTTATCCCTTACGCATGGTCCGGCAGTGTTGACCATTCATTGAATTGCTAGATTGTAGATAGCTACATGGGGGCAGGGACCTTGCCACTTTTGATATCTACTGTATCTTAGTGGCTAGCACAGAATAGATACTCAGTAAATGTTTAGTGAGTAAATACATAAATTGAGTGCTGTCCTGGGAATGCCATTAAGATTTATGCTTCTCATTACAAAAGCAGAACCTGACTAATAACAAAAGACTTCTAGCCTTTAAAAAAAAAAAGAAGGCTCCCTTGGCCTTCATAATTTATTGTGAGAAAAGAATTCAAATCTAGGCATTGTGGAATGCACAGCACAACAAAACCATTACGAATGCAGGAACAGGAGAAAAAAATAAATTACCTTTATAAGGGACTTTCTTTTTTTTCTTATAATTAAAAAAATTTTTTAAAACAACTTTATTTTGAGAGACAGAGCAGAAGAGGGGCAGAGAGAGAATCCCAGGCAGGCTCTGAGCTGCCAGCATTATTCTTTCCGTGCCTCGAAGACCTCCCTAGCCCCGTTTATCTCCTCCTTCCGTTCCACCCTGAACTTCGGCTTCCTCCCTTCTCTTCTCTTTAGCTTCTGATGCTTTTAGCCCACGCCAGCAGCCACCTTGTGAAGTCTTCACCTTTTCTCCTGTGTCCTCTGAGGTTTCCCTGGGGGCATTTCTGACCAAGATAGATTTGTCATGTCATTGATGAAAGCAGGGTGCAGCTCTTTTTTTCCTGACTGCCTAGAATTATCTTAGCATTTGAAATATTACCTATGTAGCTACTTCCTGTACTGTAGTGTACACCAGCATTACTGGAGTACTTAGTAGTACTCCACCTGGAGAATCACTTCTGTTATATTCTTTTCCCATTTTTCTTCCCCTTTTCTCTCATTAGTTCATGAGAACTTGCCACTAATATGACTAGAAAGTAGAAACAAAGATAGTGCTGCATTACAGGGCAGTACTGATTTTAAGGAGGCCATGAAGTTAACCCAAAATATGTTTATATTAATTTTTATTATCATTATTGAAGTGGAAAACCCAAATCAAAAAACTCTCGCAGAGCACTTGAAGATAGAGTAAGAATATGTCCTCAGGCCTGTGGGGATTTCTAAAGCCCAACTGGAGAACTTCTTCAGATTTCAGGGTACCCCTTCTAGATTAAAGGAGGTTTCTGGTTTTACTTGGTCTAGTGCTTTTGCCAGAAGAAAACAGTAGGCTTCAAGGCAGCAGGCTTTGAAACAGTGGTGTGTGTGTGTGTGTGTGTGTGTGTGTGTATTCCTGGGTGCTCTTCCTCTCTACACCTCCCTTCTGAACCTCTCAGCTGGCTTAGAATTAGTTTATCATTCCTAGTCCTATTCAATGCTCACTCTGCAAAACGCCCATCTAGGATAAGGGTGCAGGCCCTGCAGGAGACAGGTAAGCTCTGTCTAGAAGTTAGATGAAGAGGATATTCAAGCTGTCTTGCTTAATTCGCTAACAGCAAATAGGAAGCAGTTTTGCTTACACCTGCAGTATTTCTGAGCCAACTTACTAAAGCAGAGGATCTGGGTTTCCATGCTGTCCAAATCTGACTATCTGACTCTACCCTGAACTCACACCCATTTGGGAACCTTTATCCATTTGTGGTGTCTCACTTGGCGGCATCGCATTAACATTAATCATTCTGTTCTCTTCAATTTCCCCTTCGCTTCCTTGCCAGGAGGCTCTAGTCTTCAGGTTGACCAACATCTAATTTTCCTCTCCCTGGTCTTTCCCCTAGACTGTAATCAGTTGGTGCCACTGCTTAACTTCCTTTCAAGTCCTCTTTCTCCTTAGACAAAATGAAGTAGGAAGCCCATAAATTCCCCAGCTACAAGAAACTGGAGTGTAGAGATTCTTCTAAACTATGGCCAAGCCCCCTGATGATATTAATAGCACTATAATTGTAATTAATGGAATTCAGAGTCTTGAAAAACAAATGAATGTGTCTTTACTGACTTGAAAGCATCCCTGATCATATATTGCAGAGTGGTAATCTCTTCTGGAAACCCGGGAGTCATCTTTAATTTCTTCTCATTTCCCTATCTGCTTGATTTTCTTATTTTCTTCATTCCTATTGCTTCTAATTTGGCTCATGAGACCATCACCATCACCACAGTCTCTTTGCAACCACTACCCACCCCCATACCCAGTCTTACTCCCTCAAAAATGATTTTTCCCAACACAAATCTGATCAATTACTCCCTAGGTTTAAATTCTTCAGTGGCTCCGCATGGTCCACAGGGTAAATTCCAAACTGCCTAGCTTGGCTTACAAATTTTTCATGGTCTGGACTGTGTTTACTTTTCAACCTCAAGTCTTGCCATACCCACACACACTCTGTGCTGTAGCCAATATTGAATTGCTTTCAGTTCCCCTAATGCAGGATACCATTTCCCACAGCTAGTCATTGGCATGTGCCAGTCCCTCTGCCTGGGAGAAGTCTTCCTTCTGGACTCCTATTTTTCCTTCAAGAACTCAGTTTAGACATTACTTCCTTAGATGGGTCCAGGTTCCCACAGTGCTTTGAACTTACTCCTTTACTAGTCCTTAGCATTCTAGACTGAATTTATTTACAGTTCACTCATGAACAATATGGGTTTGACCTGGGTCCACTTAGAACCAGATTCTTTTTTTTTCTTATAAATGTAGTACAGTGCTATAAATATATTTTCCTTATGGTTTTTTTTATGTTTATTTATTTAGAGAGAGAAAGAGTATGCTTGTTGGGGTGGGGCAGAGAGAGAATCCCAAGCAGGTTCCACACTCATCGTGGAGCCCAACGTGGGGCTCAAGCTCGCAAACCTTGAGATCATGACCTGTGTGGAAATCAAGAGTCAAATGCTTAACTGACTGAGCCATCCAGTCCCTTGTGATTTTCTTAATGACATTTTTTTCCTCTAACTTACTTGATTGTAAGAATATGTGTGTATGTATATAATACAACACACAAAATATGTGTTAATTGGTTGTGTTATCTGTAAGGTTTCTGGTCAACAGTAGGCTATTAGTTAAGTTCTGGGGGAGTCAAGTTATACATGGATTTTTGACTGTGTCGGGAATCAGCACGCCTCACCCCTGTGTTGTTCAAGAGACAACTGTATTTGTCTTCCCCACTCAGCATAGTGGTGAGCAACTCAAAGGCAGGTGTTGAATCTTACATGCATCTTTGTGTCTCTTGAGATTCCTTAGAATTTCAGGACTAACAGCAATTTTATGACAAAGTAATTTTAGCAAGGACAAGCTGAAACCAGTCTTTCTGATTTTGTTTACACCAGAGCACCAACTACTGAATTATCTATTCCATATTATAAGATTTGAATTTTTCCAGGCTCAATCTAGTATCCTGATAAAATCAACTTATCCTTCCTTTATCTAGGTAAGGGCTAACCCACTGCTTGGCACATAATACATTTTTAATATACAGTAGCTGCTAGATATTATTGTTAAAACTCTATTAACAAATTTCCATCTGACCAAGGGACCAGCAAGCCATATCATTTAGTTATTAATTAGCTCATCTTCATTGAAATCTATTCTACAATGGCATTTTCTGGCCTATTTCTTTCTTTGAACTTACTTGGATCCTTAGTATGTCTAACCCTTAGTCTGCCTTACACAAAAAGGGAAGGATAAAATTTAGGAGACAGGAAAGTCCTGTAGGAGTAATGGTTTCTCCAAATTCTTGGTTAAACTTTCTGAGTGTAAGGGCCTGAGAGCACCTTCCTTACTGAGGTCTAAGAAGCTTCCATCTATAATTATAAACCAAATAAAATCAGATTTAATTCATCCTTGGAAAAGCAAGCTACCCATCCTGTATCTAAATTTGTAAAGACAACTGAAAGTAAAAAAATAAAATTGGGTGTGTATGTGTGTAAAATTAACAAAACAACATGGTAAATGTCAATTCTGACTACCTGAAGACTACTGAATTCAACCCTTTATACAAATAATGCATTTCTAATTGCTTGAAGCAATTAGATTTCAACAGATCCCAAATGGGATCTATAGGGACAATAGTGATTGAACATTTAACTTTTATTCAACAAATATTTATTGAATTTCTTTCTGCATCAGGCATTATGTTAGGTGTTAAGTACACATGTAGTGTAATTGGTGTTAGGACATAGTGGTGAAGGACACAGGTTGTTCTAGCATGGACTGTCTGTAACGCCCCCTCCCTACCCCAACTACTTAATGTCATTGTCACCAGGTAGAAAACTGAGGAATCAGATTGTGAAGATGTTACCATCCGCTAGCAAGTGTGTAAGGGAAGAAAGGCTATGTGGCTTTTCCATGACCCAGAACCAGGATGCACAAAGTAGGGGGCAGAGGCTCCCAATTCAGCAAAGGGCAGTTGGCTGATGACCCATGTCCAGGGAGAATGAAAAAGGGATTTTGAAGGTAGCCATTTTTTTGTTGAGCAACGGGCAGCAGTAGCTTGTTCATTCTTACTAGTCTAGTATTGATTCCATCATGTCAATAGGCCACAGCTTATTTATTCTCTATTGCTGGTCGTTTGATTGTTTCTAGTTTTTGTCTTTTACAAACAGTGCTACTATAAACATTTTTGAAAACCTGTTTTGGTGCACTTATGACAATTTTTGTTGAATATAGAGGTAGAAGTGAACTTTCTGGGTCACAGGGTGTGCTGTTCAACTTAAGATGCTGGCAACAGTGTTCTGAAATGGTTCTATCAATTTACAGTCCTGCTGGTAACATATGAGAGTTCTGCTCACATCCTTCCCAATTCTTGGTACAATCAATTGTATGGGGTTCTCGTTGTTTGGTTTTTAGCCTTTCTGGTGGCTCAGGTAGCTAATTTTATTGATTACTAATGAAGTTGAGCACATGCTATATATTTATTAGATATTTAGATATATATTTATTAAATATTTTTTGTGCACAAACATTTCTCTTGCCCAATTTTTTAATATTTTGAGACTCATTGCTATGTGTGTGTATAGAACAAGAGAAAGAGAAAGGGGAAGAGAAGAAAGGAGTGGGAAAGAGAGATATGTTTTTATATATTCTGTGCTAACTACTCCTTATCTATGGATTTATCCTTAACATGATTGGCTCTTTCTTGTCACATCTCAGCTTAAATGTCCCTTTTCTGGAGAGGCTTTTCTGCTCATTCAGTCTGAAGGAGCTACCTGGTTCCTCTTTATCAAAAAAGCCCTACTATTTTGTGTCTCATAGATATGTTATTGTTTTGCTTACTTGCTTATTGAGTATCTCTACACACTCAAGTGTAAGGTCCATGAGGACAATATGTGTCTTTTCACAGACAAATGAATGAATCTTGTGAACACAGTATAGAGTAAAAGAGACCAGAAACAGATGTATTGCATGCTTCCAGTTACGTAAAATTCAACACTCTGGTGTTGGCAGTCAGACTCCTTTGTGGAGAAGAGAGGGGATAGTGACTAGAAGTGGGCATAGAAGGGGCTTCTGAGGTTCTGTAATATACATATTTTTAAAAACATGGACAATCTAGGGGGTAGTTAATGAGTATATTTGCTTTGTGATATTACATTGAGCTGTACACTAATAATCTAATTTTTCTGTTTTATATTTTAATAAAAAGTTAAAAATCTGAGAATACTTACTAAAGATTCATTTAAAGTCACAAGCTGTTGTTTGAATTTTCTGCCTCTTCTTATATGTTTCCTCCCCCATCCGATATGTTTTTTGAGAGTTTATTTTGCTTTTGTTTTGTCTCCTGTGATTGCACTTCAGTTCACCTCTTCTACCCGTTCATGTTGAAGGCCAAGGGTATAGGGGCTGTGTAGGGAGGCAGTGGGGCAGTTCTGCAGATCCAGGAACTTGTCTACTTGGATAGAGAGGGTGGAGAGCTGCTTTTTTCCCTAGATGTCCCCCAACTCTCACAATGAGGGGAACTCTGTGTTAACTTTCTTAGTTCTCCTCAGAGAGTTCATTTAATTTCTCTAGCATGGAACCCCACAGCTTTGAGGGGGGTGGTGTTTGGAGATAAAGTGTAGCTGACTGTCACTCTGGGTACAGGAATAGGGATTGGAATTTAGGGGCGGGGTGAGACCTTTGGTTAGTTTCCTCCCTCCTGCACCCTTTCACACCTGGTCTGGGACCTTGGATGTCCTGCTCCTTCCTCTAATGGCAACTCCCTTTCCATGAATTCAAGATGGAAGTTCCTTTCATTCCAGTTTAATTTATCAGGATGATCTTATCAATTATCCAGAAGCTTTTGGAAATCCTTCATGTTCTTATAGTTCCTCTCCAGTTCGTTCTCTTTGATATTATGGCCTTATACCTTTTCAATTTCCTTTGTTTTCTTGCATTTTGGGAGGGAAGAGAGGCATTTTCTTATCTGGCTGTTTTTGATCAAGAATACTCACTATTTCATTACCTAACGTAGTCACACTTGTGACTACCTAACATAGTCACACTTGAACTTTCTTTCCTGCTTTATCACTTTATAATGCATGTTACATCTCCCAGGAGGAATCAAGAGCGTTTTTACTACCTCTCACTTCCCTTTCCTGCTTCAACTTCTGATTTTTATCATTTCTACATTGTCAAGGTTAATGTCATTTACATTTTTTCCTTTAATAAAATTAAACTCTTCTGCTAATGCTCTAAAGACTTTTATAAATTTAAGCCCCACTCCACCCCAAACAGCAAGAACTAAGCCATGTGATTGGGATCCATTTTGAAGGAGGTTAATCCTGTGTCACTGAAAATCTTGTTCAGAATAGATGGTCTTGAGTGTCAAGCTCCAGTGGAGACTTAACTTTCAGCTTCTTTTACTCCGTCTGGGTCATATTCAGATGCCACTGGTTTTTTTTATTCTTTTGTCATTCTCTTACTTTTAGAGGTTTGCTGTTGTTGTCTTTTATTTTTGTTTTTTGGTATTACTATTATACCTTCTCAAAAAATGTATTCATACTGGACTCTTGGAAGTTAAGATTTCTTAGTTCTTGTATATTTAAAAATGCCTTAGGGCGGCCTGACTGGCTCATTCGGTTAAGGCATCCAGCTCTTGATTTTGGTTCTGGTCACGATCTCACAGTCATCCAATTGACCCTCACATTGGGCTCTGCACTAACAGCACAGAGCCTGCTTGGGATTCTCTCTCTCCCCTCTTTCTGCCTCTCCCCTGTTCATGCTCTCTCTCTCAAAATAAATAAACATTAAAAAATACCTTTATTTGTCTTTTATTGGTAATTGGTAAAAAAAAAAAAGACATTATACATTCAAATAAAGTTTTCTTGGAAAATTGCAGGCGTTGTTACTTCTTCTGGCATTTAGCATGGTAGTGAGAAGTCTGATGTCAGTATGAGTCTTATTCCTTGCAGATAATCTACTTATTTTCTTTAGAATCCGCTAGAATTTTCTTTTTATCTAAAGACTTTTGAAACTTCACAATGATGTGTCTAGGTATGGATTTTTTTTTTTTAATTCATCTTTTTCTTCACTTGGAGGGCCTGTTTATTTTTAGGGCTTGTGATTTTCCTTGGCTTGGTGAAAGTTTATTATTTCTTTGATTATTATTAATTATATAGTCTTTCCCTTAAAGTGGAAAGGGGACTCCCTGGGTGTATCTTCCCATTGATGACCTTTTCTCTCATATTTCTCTCTTTTCATTTTTGTTTTCTGTGCAGGGATAATGTCTGAACTTGGCTATTGAGATCACCAACTTGGATTTTGCTCCATCCAACTTACTATTTAGTCTTAACATATTTTATTTTGACAATCACATTGTTTTGTGACGCTCTGTCATGTTTCCTGATTGCTCCTTCTTATATTAGACTTTTTTTTTTTTTTTTTTTACTAGTTTTCAAAGAAAACTCAGAGAAAAGATTCTCTGGGAAACAAAGAATCCCAAGCAGGCTCCATGCTGACAATAGCAAGCCTGACTTAGGGCTCAAACTCACATACTGTGAGATCATGGCCTGAGCCAAAGTCAGTTGCTTGACTCAGACACTGAGGTGCCCCTGTTTACTTGTGTTTTAAACTACCAGAAAATTTCCTTCTAAAATTTAGGAAGATTTTAAGATAGGAATCAGAAATGGATCGTTTCTGTCTTTTGGGGTCAGTCAGTTTCTCTAGTAGCTACTTATGGCCTTCTCAAAATGTAGAATGGATAAATGTGCCCCCATTATCACTGTAGAGAAATTTGCCTCTTGTAAATCTTTAGCTAGAGTTATAAGATGGAGTTGAAGTCCTACTCTATCAAATAATCATAGCAAAACAAACAAAACACCCAGCAGCAATTGCATAGGCCCAGATTTTAATGAGGCAGAATCTGATTTTTTACTTTATAAACAGGCTACATGTTTGATTACACATATATAATATCCAGGTCAATGCTTTTTTGTTGTTGTTCCAAATCACCATGAAAAATATCTACTACTTATTTTATAAGATCTTTGTATAAAATATCTTCTTACTTTAGCTACATCTATTACTGTAAAATATGGAACAGGCATACTTCTTATTTGGCAGATAGGAAACCACAGTTTCTCTGAAGAATGTAGCCATTCAGGCACAGTTCACAGATTAGAATTAGTTTCCAGGGTGCCTGGGTGGCTCAGTCAGTTAAGCGTCTGACTTTGACTCAGGTCATGATCTCACAGTTTCTGAGTTCAAGCCCTGTGTTGGGTTCTGTGCTGACAGCTCAGAGCCTGGAGCCTGCTTTGGATTCTGTGTCTTCCTCTGTCTTTTCCCCCCACCCTCTCAAAAATAAACATTAAAAAAAATAAAATAATTAGTTTCCCACTTTTTCTAGTCTTGACCTGAAGAATAAAGAACATGGAATTGGATTTCGTTTTTAACTTTGTCTACCAAAAATTTCATAGCAACATCTGGATCTCAGCTTGCATAATAGTGAGACCCCAAGCCTGCATATATATGCTTTCTTAATTTACCTACGGTTCAGTTTTCTATTCTGATGCATATTATCCATGCATCTGCATTTCTAACATAATTTATATTTTAAAAGTTTGTTTTTTGGATTACTTTTAAGCCATTTCAAGTCTGTTGGGTGATACCAGAGGAATGAGAGAGAAAAGGCAGTAAAGGAAAGAAAAGGAAGATAGGGGAGAGGAATGAAAGAGAGATGGGAAACTGACTTTATACAAAAATTTTCTTTTAAGGGACGATTTTCTGGGTTTTTTTCAGGGGTAAGAATTGGCTGTGGCCTAATATGGATTTAGAATAACCTATCTTTTTCTATTCCTCCCCTCTCTCTCTTCTCTTTCCTTCTCCCTCTTCCATTTGCACCCTGACGCCTGCCAGCCTAGGCACAGTCCAAGTCCAGTATTAACTCATTTCAGTACCTGCTGATGACAATTTTTACCAGTTGATGATCAGCTCCCTCTTCTTTATGGGAAGAGACTCACCCACAGGCCCAAAGACCAGTGTACAGTCAACACGATTCAAATGCTCCGTAGAGCCCTGGGCTGAAGGATGGAGATAAGAAACCTTCCATGTCAGAACCCAGTCCCTCATCAATGCACAATTGCTTTGCTTTGCTGTTTTTGATCTGGGTGTGAGACCCTTCACCTGTCCTCACCCCCCAGCCCAGACGCGCATGCATCTGTCCTAGCCAGTGCAGCCTACATTGTGTCTTTCCCCCTGGAAGCCTGCCTAGATTGCTGCTCTTGTCAGTCCAGCATAGTACTCTGCAGGCAAACAGGATTTCCAGACTAAAAGAGTCCATTACAAAATGATCTGTTTACCCAGTAGTTTAATAAGTGAAAGATAAATGGTTTTAATATGTTATCAAAGGGTCTACTCATGTTTATTATTTGCCTCAGTTACATAATCAATTTTTGGGGGATTTTTTTTTGTTTATTTATTTATTTTTATTTTTATTTTTTTGCTAAAGATGATGATTCTAAATTCATTTGTAATCTATCTGTTTAGTTGCTTTAAAGATTTTTAAAAAATAAGTAAAATGAAAAAATTTTACCCTTTGCCAATTGCACTGAGTTAGCCACAGCTTAAGGTCTGCAAGGAGAACCTTCCTTCTATTTTTGCCATGCCTAATTGATCTTATCTGTAACATTTGACTCAAAGAAGACCTAGAGCCCACAACATAAATGTCAGAAGAGAAGATTAACATTGTCATTAGCTTAAATCCATTGCTATGACCTCCTGGTCTCTATAACCTTGAATAGGATGTCACCGTGCAGACTTCCCACCCTGTTGTTCTGACCTTGATACATGGACACGAGTTAATGCAGGAAACATCAGGGATACCAGATCTCTGGAAATATCTCACACAAGGCCCTACAGATGTGCAGGGCTGGGTGCTTGGAGGCAATGGGTGAAACCACTGATAAGGCCAGAGCCTGCAAAGAGGCCAGTCCTGTAAAGGTGCCACCCAGTGCCGCTGGCCGAGCTGGAAAGGAAAGCAGTTCAAAACACTTTTGGGGCTCTTGGGTGGCTTAGTCAGTTGGGCGTCGACTTTGGCTTGTGTAATGATCTCACGGTCCGTGGGTTTGAGCCCCGTGTTGGGCTGTGTGCTGACAGCTCAGAGATTGGAGATTCTGTGTCTTCAGATTCTGTTTCTCTTTCTTTGCCATTCCCTGCTTGTGCTCTCTCTCTCTCTCTTTCTGTTTCAAAAATAAATATTAAAGAAAAAAATCCACTTTTCATACCACCATGTTTCTTGTATTTGTTTCTTTGTATTTATTGTTAATCAGAGGGACAGACCTCCTGCTGGCCAAGCCACAGAGGTCCAGGGAGGTTTCTCAGGGAGCGCCCAGCATGCGTTTGTTCCCCTGGGCACAAAGCTGTTTCTGATTTCTGGGTATGGCTCCTCACCTCCTCTTCCAGGCTACAGCTGCTGTTGGTTCTGTGTGTGTGTGTGTGTGTGTGTGTGTGTGTGTGTGTGTGTGTGTGTGTGTGTTACAAGACTTATTACTTTTGTTGTTTCATCATTACACAGTGTTTTATGTATAGTCACAAAAGTGTAATACCATGTTGTTATTCTTTTTAGAATGCAGGTTTTTTGGGGGCACAACAGATGCATGAAAATCTCTGGATTTCCTGGGGAAGAAGTTTCAGAGTTGGGAGAAGGGACCAGTGATAATTCTGCTTTAACCTTCAAGGAGGGGCATATACCTGTGCATCAATGGTGTCAAGCTTTACCATGATTGTTTTTAAAGATGAGTGACATTTGGAACTTGTAGAAAGTCTGGAAAATATAAACTAGTGAAGTCCAGGATATATTGGCTATATATCCAATGTGTATAGAAGACATTGTGTTATATGAGGATGTTTTAAACTTACTTTGCCTGCTTTTATTTTTTTGGCCTGATAGCAGCCTGGAAAAGATTGTTTAGCAATCTTTCCAGTAAGAAAAACTTCTTTAGACTTGCCTTTAATGTTGTAAGATACATATCATTGATATATCATGGATTAGGTGGTCCCCAGAGAGCTTATCTTGTGTTTCCTGGGACAGCGTGAGAAAGTAAAGCTTCCTGCTTCCACCTTGCTCTCATTTTTGTCAAAAAGCCTTTTTTGAAGTCTGTGACTATTGAAGGACAGCATTTGTCTCCTGCTACTAATTGCTACCACCCTAGGATACATATGTGGGACTCATGTACCCATGAGGGAGAAGGAACAGTCAAGTCTTTACTTCATTGTACACCTGAAACTAATATTAACGGCATGTTAACTAACTGGAATTTAAATTAAAATGTTTTAAAAATGAGGTATACAGTTGACCCTTGAACAATACAGGTTTGAACTGTGAAGGTCCACCTACACGTGGATCCTAGAGCACACTGGAATACTGCAAACATATTTTCTCTTCCTTATGATTTTTCTTAATATTTTCTTCTCTCTATTGTAAGAATATAGTACATAATACATATAACACACAAAATATGTGCAAATCAACTGTTTATGTTATTGGTGAGGCTTCCAGTCAAAGTAGGCTATGATCAGCACCCCTAACCCTCACATTGCTCAAGGGTCAACTTATTGGGAAGCCTCATTTTAGGATTTCTTTTTCTGGACAGGATGATATTTATATGGTACACCTATTGCTAGTATGCTGTAGGCACCCAGTTAATGAGACAGTGGTCAAATCTTTGATCAAGCTTACAGGGTGTCACTCTCCCATTGCCAGCCTGCATTGATAGTTTCAATTGTGATCAGAAGTAAGTGGGGTGTTGAGGTTCTATTACTGACCTAAGGCAGGGAGAACTTAAAAAATGGTTGGAGGGTGGGGGTGGGCGGCCCCACAGTTTGTGAACCAACTGCGATCATCAGCCATTTTGAAACTGCTGATAGTTTGCTTTTGAACCAAGCCATCTACTCTTTGCCACGTCATTTCCTTGTGGACAAAGTGGCCACTTATTGAGAAGAATTGACTCACATTTCAACAAAATATGAAGACCTTTTGAGATTTAATAATAGTTCTCACAGTGCCCATTATGTGGAAAGCACTGGGCTAGCAACTTTACATATGTTATCTGTAATCCTACAATTACCCCAAAGGCTGGAACTCCAGTTTCATAGGTGATAAGGCAAAGGCTCAGATATGCCACCAAATATGGCCAATGTCAGAGGATAAGTAAACAAAGAATCAGAATCTCAATCTCGGTCTGAATACAAAGCCTACCATCCTTCTGCCTCTGGACAAGTCTATGTTTCTGATTAGCCTTTTGCTCTCAGCCTACCAGTTAAACCAGGGAACTCAAACTTCTTTTCCAGTATTTTGAATTAAAAAGAGAAAACTTGATGTCCTCACATGGGCTAAAACAAACAAATACAATTCCAGCTAAGTCAAAATCTTACATTTGGATTTTAGGCTAAAGATAATAGGTCTGCTTTCCTGAAGAATTAGAATCTGGAGAAGGAAGCATACATGGCACACAGAAGAAACATAGATTAACAGACAAGGTGGATTTAACTACTAAAACTGCAATGTACCCTGTGGGGTGATATTATAAAAAAGCACTTTTTAATGTCTGAGTTGAATGGATCTCCCGGCAGGCAGGCTTGTATGTTAAGACTTCTGACACACCAGCTAACATTACCAGAAGTCTGCAGGACACAACGAAGATAGAGGGGAAGCATTAAATCCAGACAGGACGTGAATGTGACCTGCTTGTGTCTGGTGCACATCAAAAGTGAGTGTGCTTTGCAGGTGATGGGCTTGCGTGCACAGCTGGGGAGGAGGGTGGAGAGAATGTTGCTAGAACACATCAGGAATTCCCATGGCTACCACCCCAATCTGGGCTGTTGCCCAGATAAATATGTGGACTAGTCAATAGGTAAAGTGCCCTACCAAGTATAATGGCCCACCCTCTGGGATTCTTGGTGAACTTGCTATAGTTAGTGGCATTTCCTATCACCAGGGAATTTACCAAAAATCACCCTTGAGTTTTTTTTTTTTTTTTTTTTTTTAATGCAAGTTCTTCTGGAAACTGATTTTGAACCTTGTCCCAGATGCATGGTCTCACCACGCAGGGCTCCACCTGTGTTGCTTTGGGGGAGCCCTTTGTCAGCCTCTCCCTCTTCCTCAGAGTTGCAGGCAGATGTGGCAGGCAGAGAGGTTAGGGAACCAGTGACGCCGGACAGCTGGGGATCGTTAGCTACAATCAAGGAGCAGCATTAAAGGCAGCAGGGTTGAGTGTCTTACTTCTTATGTTGGCCTGCCTGAGGAAGCCATCTGGACAGAGGAAATTTGCCTTAAACCTTGGCAAGAGAACTTCGTTCTGTTTGAACTTTGTTTAAAGCCTCAGACTGGGTGATCATTTTGTTTAAACTTTCTTTAAAACAAAGAGCGGGAGATCCCCTTCAATTAACAACAGGAACCTCTTCCCCTCTTAACAGATTTGATAGGAAAAAATGCAAGGACTGTTCTGACATCCATTAATGTGGCTCAGTTAGCAGGATGGAAAGAAAAACACAACGGAGTGGGATTTTGCAATCTCAGGACTGTTAAAGTCATGTCATCCAGGTGTAATCACATCATGTTTCAGTGTCGATTGGACCTTCTCACTGATGCGACTGCTGAGGGCTTCTACTTGTGGCAACTGAGCATCAGCGATTTCATTTTTTAGCATAATTTTATGCACTCACTGTTAATTTTTGCTCATGAATTGACTCAGTACTCACAAAGAATGGGATTTGCCATTCTACCTTAAAGTGATTCAGTAGGCTGGGGCGCCTGGGTGGCTCAGTGGGTCTAGTGTCCAACTTCAGCTCAGGTCATGATCTCATGGTTCATGGGTTCGAGCCCTGCGTTGGGCTCTGTGCTCACAGGCTCTGTGCTCACAGCACAGCTCGGAGCCTGAAGCCTGCTTCTGATCATGTCTCCCCCTCTCTCTCCCTCCCCCCCATGCTCTGCCTCTCTCAAAAATAAATAAACATTTAAAAAAATTAAAGGTGATTCAGTAGGAAAATGCACCACCCCTCAGTGGTTAATACAGCTGCTTTTTTTTCCTAGTCCTGCCAATTTATTTAATGCAGTTTAAATATTGGACCTCAGCCAAATTCAGAGGGTAATGAAGTCAAAGTTGTCTTTAAACTAAAGGTTACTATTACATCTGTGTCTGTGTTGATGCTATCTAGAACACACATATTTATTCATGGGGATATGTATGTATTGAGCCCCCCAAGGAAAGTTTACTGAGAAAACCCCCAGCATCTGGCTGGGGATATACTCTTACGGCAGAAGCCTGTGGGTCCGCCTTCCTGCTATGCTGCCTTCTTGTTTTCTGACTGCAGTTAGGAGCTGAAGGAACCCGGCACAGTCTCTTGGGAAGTGGCTATGGCTGCTGTCCCAGCACATGCGCACCTCCCTGCCCAGACCATTTTCTTCCTGCTTTTTATTCTCGCCTGCAGCCCTGCCCCTCTTCCTGAGTCACTTCTGTTCTGGGTTTGCCTACAGACCCCTGCCTAGCATCTCTTTTCCCAGAAGCCTCTCCATTTAGCCAGTGTGGCTCCTCTCTGCCATGGCACTGTAGTTCCTCTGTGTTGTCATTGCTTGTTTAATTGCTTGTCTCTTTGATTAGACCATAAGCCTCATGGGGGTGGGACATTCATCACTTTTACTTTGCAGTCCTCCATGCTCAGAACACAGTAGCTACTGCATGGTGGTAGACAGGATTTGATAAGTATTGTTTGAAGAAAAGAACAAATGAGAGATCGCCTGGGTGGCTCAGTTGGTTACGCATTGGACTTTGGCTCAGTCCATGATCTCGCAGTTCGTGAGCTTGAGTCCTCATCCAGCTCTGTGCTGACAGCTCAGAGCCTGGAGCCTGTTTCAGATCCTGTGTCTCCCTCTCTCTGCCCCTGCCCCCTATCAAAAATAAATAAACATTTAAAAAAATGAACAAATGGAGAAATGAATGAATGGATTGAAGAAGAGAGTGAAGGAGCTAGCTGTTCCTCATTCAAACACATTCCTAAGAGGTGAGTTTAGAATATCATGGGAAGGGATTGCTGCCTCCCCTCAGTCCTGACTTTCCTTCTATACTTGCACAGGACATCCATGGACATTTAAAAATAGTCACCTGATCTTTTCCTCAGGTGCTGAATGCAAAAGCATGGGGGTTCTGTGGACAGAGCTGGGAGCTATGTGGATGCCCTTCAGCAATTGTGGGAAATGTAAATCAGGGATACCTCCTCTCCTCTGATGGAGGGGCTGTGAATAGGCTGGGTTCTCTGGAAGACTTGGGGGGCCCTCAGGAAGAAGACTCACATGGCCTGGCTATGCTTCCTGGCACAGTGGCCCTTCTCTATCTGGAGAAAATAAGCTTGCTACTTTCCTCCTGTCCCTCTGTCAATAAGCTAGATCATCAGAAGCTAGGTCAATGGATGTTGTTTCACCAGGAGGTGTAGGGGCCAGAATGCTTTACAAGGATAAGTTGGTGTGGGGTTTCTTCTTACCTCTTCCCCATTCCCTACACCTATCTCTAAACCTGATCTGTTTCATTCTTTAATTTTACCTTAGTGCTCAAATGTATTATTAGGTAGATTTCTAATTACAAACAAACCATATCAATTAAATATATAAGAAATTAGCCCTTGTTCCTGAAGAAATATCTGAAAGCAATTTTATGTGTGAATCATCCCATTTCAGACGGGACTCAAACTTAATTTCAAATGTGTGACTTTCCCCCTGCCCCACACCGTTAAGAACAGCCAAATATCATTGGTCAACTGAAAAATAAGAAAGGCAAGTGTGACCCTATAGAAGCAAGCATGTATTTATAAGATGTTGCAATGCTCTACCTCAATAATTTGGTGTCTGGAAGTATGTCTTAAGGAAATAGTTTAAAATGCTGACAGAATATTTGCATAAAGGTATTCAAAACAATAATACTTGTAAGAGTAAAAACTTGGAAATAGCCTAAATGTCTACCTTTAAGAAAATGGATAAGTGAATAATAGCATGGCCTTAAATGAAAAGGAATAAAGCTGTAAAAGTGATCCTCACAGATGATTTTTTTAATGTTTATTTGTTTTTGAGAGCACAAGTGGGGGAGGTACAGAGAGAGCGGAACAGAGGATCTGAAGCAGGCTGTGTGCTGACAGCAGAGAGCCTGATGCAGGCTTGAATTGTGAGATCATGACCTCAGGTAAAGTAGGACACTCAACCGACTGAGCCACCCAGGTGCCCCTTCGCAGATGATTTTTAATGATCATGAGTGCTGACATAATTTTAAATGTAGAGGGTATGGGCATGATTTTCTTATTTGGGTTAATAGACATCCATGAAGAAAAACACACCAAAATGTTGACAGTGATTGTGTGGTTAGTGGGATTATTTCTTAGTCTCCTTATCACATTTTCTAAAATTTCTGCAACGAACCAACATTACTTTTTAAGTGATTGCTTTTATTGTTAGAAATACTTGACTGTATAACATCCTAACAGTGCTATGCCATTAGGTTATATGCTAGGCCATTACTCTTTGTCAAGTCATGACTTCTTTTCAAAGCTGCAAAGGCCAAAAATTACACAGAAGGCTTTATTAAAGATAGACAACACAAAACCTGTCAAAGTGAGGCTATTATTATCATACAATTCTCACTAGAAATTTTGAATGAGTTGTGTTGAGTAAGGTTTTCCTTTGGATCAATAGTTAGTAAGTGTTATCAGAATGGAAGTATCTGGGGTGGATTGCTGGTTAATAGAACATCTTGTAGAGAGCCTACAGTCTGCCTCAATGAGAGTTTACTTCGTAGTTTATACTGCAATCCCACAGGACAGATATAAGGTGTTTCTGGTCTTGGTTTAGCTCTTTGGGGGCATTATATGCCACAAGCTTTGTTCATTATGGCCCGACTTGGGATTCCTCTGTTCTCTTGCAAACATTACTTGTGCAGGCAATAGCCAGACAATTTTAAATTAGTGGGGCCTCCTTTAGGATGGGGAAGCTGCATAATTAAAGGTCTAGGTCCTAGTGCATTTAGTTTGATGCAATATTCTTTATTCCTCTGAAGAGGTCAGGTCAAACAGAGGCTTCAGGTCATGTGTGGACATGATTGTGGTCTCTGCATCTTATTTTATACTTGCATTTCAAAGCTGCCCATGATGTGCCACAATAGGGGGAAGATTTCAGGATAGAAGGAAAAAGAACTCTATTAGAATTGGATCATAAAATTCCTGACTCTTCCTGTGTAGGTTGAATCCAGTTTGATTCATAGCCCTCTTCCATCTGCTTCTCTGAATTTGGGAACAGTATATTTCTCTGACTAATGTCAATGGAATGGCCAAATTTGAAGAGCATTCAGTATGTGTATGAACTGAGAAAGAAGGATAGAACAAAGCACATAATCTCTATATTGCATCTTGCAGCTCAGGAATATTTTCCATCTCAACTGATCCTATTAGAAGTTTATTATGCTTGAGCCCTGGAAGGGTGCTTTATGGCTTTATCTTACTGAATCCTCACAAGCACTATTAGAACTGAGTATTTTTTTTTTAATTTCCTTTCATAGATGAAGAAAAGGAAGTATAAAGTGGAATGTGATACTTTCTCTAGTCCCCACCAACCCAGAATTTCAAATTATGGTCCTTTCACAGAACATCGTTTTAGAAATCATTTAAGAACTGTCATACTATGTGCATAAGCAATGTAACTCCCAAACTGCCTCTGCATTTCCCTGTGTATGAGACTGGAGCCTGCCCTGATCCTCAGGGTGTTCAGGCCCCTTGAATCTCTAATAGTTTAGAAAGTGCTGGTGAAATCAGGACTTGAGGCAGTCTCCATGTTTACTGCATAGTTGCCAAGTCAAGCAAAAAACAATGAACAATGAAGAAAGACTATAGTTTTGCTGGGGTGTCTCTTCCCTCCACACTCCCAAGAAATAGGCCATAGTAGGAAAATACCAATGGAAGCTGTGAGTATCGTCAGCAATGCTACACTGCTCACCTCTTGTGGCAGGTGACTCCAGTTATTCTACCCCCTGCTTTTAGACATATTGACTTTACTGGGTGGACCAAACCTCCAGTTCTAATGGATCTGGGAGGCTTTTGGTCAAGATTAAAATGTTGTAAATGAACAGTTACAGATTCAAGGAATCTTTGGGGGTAAAAACATTTATTGTAGAAAGGTAACAGGGAGTTTATGGAACAGAAATGTAAAGATGCAAGAAATGATGAGGCAATGGAAAATGATCACTCACTGAATTGACTGAGTCTCTGATTCCAAGCAAAGTTATCATCAAGTTATTTGGAGAGGAAATAGTTTTATTGTTCTTGGAAACTCCTTACAAGCCTTAAAAAAAACAGTGAAGTTTCTCTTTAACCAAAAGTTGGTAATTACTATTGGTGATTTATACAGGAGGCACCCGCCCAAATATGTATCTCTGCCTACAAGGATATTGAAGGGTATTTTAGGTACCTGTGGTGGGGAAACAAAGGCCTCCTGGAAAAATGTTTTTGAAAAAATATAGGTTGTTTATTTCATGTTCTTGGTTATATTTTCTAAAATTTTCACTGATTCTCCGGGTAATTCATAATTTAGTTCAAAGTGAGTGCTCGTATACTCTTTTAGATCATCTGGATGTTCACCTATATCCTGTTTTCCATTCTCTCTTGGGCACATGAGAAACAACATTTCTCAGTCACTTCTGGCCAATGGACCATGAGCAGAAATGCCATATGCCACTTCTAGATGGAGTTATTAGAAAGCCCTTTTGCAACCCTTGAGCTCTGTCTTCCCTTTCCAAGCTGGCCTGGAAACCATGGGTTAAAATTATGGGGCCAGAATGTGGAAGCAGCCTGATTCCTCAGTGACAGGTTGGAAGGGAGCTGCCCCGGAAAGCTGCAGGACTCACCACAGACTGAGCAGTGAGAAAGAAGTCTTCTTCCGACTTTGAAAGCTCTTGATATTCAGGATGGAACTCTCCTAATTGATACATGGACTCTTTCACAGGGCAACCCAATAATGACCCTCTCTCTCTACTCTTCCATCATCTGTTGGAATATTTGTCTGTTTTCCAAACCTGCTTGGAATCTAGCCTAGTAAAGAGAAATTGCTGAAAACAAGTTTCCTTGACATCTGGAATAATTTTCTATATCCATCTCAGATTGCCAGGTATCTGATTTTTGTCCACAAGGTCTTGATAATGGTCTTGTGGTTTCCTATGCATGATTGTCTTATGCCCTGTCTTACAACCTGCCAGGGAACATATGAAGGGTGTGAGTCTCTTTGGTTTTCTCCACTCAGACTATCCAAGCCAAGGGTGACTTCCTTGTATGGCTCCCTGGGACAACCAGTCATTTTTCTACCCCCTTCCTAATTTTTGACATATCTTTATTCCTCCTTTGGTATATTCTTTTCAATGTTTTTCCCTAAGAAAAATCACTTTTTGGCTATTTTATGTTATTTTCAATGTTTATTTTTGAGAGAGAATGAGTGAGGGAGGGGCATTGAGAGAGGGAGACACAGAATCTGAAGCAGGCTCCATGTTCTGAGCTGTCAGCACAGAGCCTGATGGAGGGCTGAAACCCATGAACCATGAGATAGATCATGACCTGAGCCTAATTGGACACCTAGCCAACTGAGCCACCCAGGTGCCCCTCAAATATATTTCAAAGTTAACTACTCTGCCTCTACTGTAAGTGGAAATCCGCTGTGCCTTGCTAGAAATACAACATAACTACAAAAGTAACTATAGTGAAAAAAGAGAAAGTTTATTAAATTCAAACTAATAATTATTACCTGCTGCTAGAGGCTGAATGTGTTACCCCCCAAATTCATATATTGAAGTCCTAACCCCAGTGTGATATTGTTTGGGGATGGGGTCTTTGGGAGGTAATTAGGTTTACATGGGGTCATGAGAGTGGTCCTTTTAAGAAGAAGGAGGGACCTGAAAGCTTTCTCTGTCTCCATATGTATGCACAAGGAAAGACCGTGTGAGGACCATGAAGAAAACTCCCCCCAGACATTTAATCTGTGGTGAAATAAATTCCAGTTTTATAAGCCACTAGCCAATCTATTTTATTATGGCAGCCCAAACAGACTAAGATACTTGCTGAATATCCCAAGGCTGAGGGCTACCTTTGCTATGAAATTAAAAGGGGGAGAAAAACTATTGTTAGAGGCTAAGCCCCTAGTAGCCCAAACTGAGACTTTCTAGGTGATGCAGTTAGGATGGAAAGCAAACAGAATAGAGAATAACTTTTTTTGCATTAAAACCAGACACCACCTCTGATGATATTTGTCTCACACTTGAATATCCATGAGCCAGAGCAAAGGAGAGAATCAGAAATGTATATCCTGGGATCTCAGATAACATTCAAGTAGCACCTTCTTCACATATCTTTTTATTTTCATGTTACTTTTATCTAACTAAACTTGGTGAAATATTATTACATAAAAATAGGGAAAAAATCAAGCCCTGTTTCATATAAGGTATCACTTTTCCACATGAGCTGAAGACAGGGAAAATTTTGCATAAGATATTTTGTTCATGTGCATTTTTAAAAATTTTAGTAAAAGAAAAATTAGCTTAACTATTTAAGCCTAGACACTGAAACTTGGATTCTGCCTTTTTTTTTAAAGTTTGTTTATTTATTTTTGAGAGAGAAAAAGGGAGAGTGGGGGAGGGGCAGAGAGAGAAGACGAGAGAGAATCCCAGGCAGGCCCCATGCTGTCAGCACAGAGCTCAATATGGGGCTCGAACCCATAAACCTTGAGATCATGACCTGATCCAAAGTCATACACTAAAGTGATTGAGCCATCCAGGCACTCTGCATTCTCACCATTTTTAAGTCAACATGTTTTGCTTAGCATTTAATAACTTGTTTAAATAAGATAATTAGAAAATGAACCTCTCTGAAGTTTTGTTTGTTTGAGACAATAGTTCTTCTTGTCTACTTGTCCTGGATTCATTTGGGTACTTAAAGATCTAGTTTATCAGTCCTGTGAAGATAGGACTGTCAAAACTCAATATGGAACTCCCTGAAGAAGAATTCTGCAAATAGTGTATGAGCTCATTTCCAAATGTAACTATCCCATTTCCCCCAGATTTGAAGTAGAACGCTACGTTTGTTCCAAGAATTGTAGCTGATGACGAAAGGAAAAGCTGTCTTCCAGTGTAGGGCATTAGATGACATGTTTGCCCTGGCAAGATGCAGGAGGACATGATGGCACCTAAATCCACATTTACTTGCTGCCACTTGTCATCTGCGAAGATGTGCTATGCAAACAATAACAACTCATAGTGAGTTTCTCCTGCTATTGGCTTTGAATGTTCCCATGAATTTAGTATCTTTCCCCACTCTTATTATCAATTCCTTTCCTTGATCTTCATGCTATCCCCTGGACTGTAAGCTCAACAATATGGCAGTCTCAAGGTCCCCATGATTCAAAGGCAGAAGCCTTGAGGAATGGCTGGATGTTTGAATAACAAAAGGGTAAGGAGAGGGTCATGGCCTAGATGCAGGAGGCTTGGGTGCTCTCTTTGCTCCAGGGCATACTGATTGCCTCCTGGGGACTGGACAAAGACCCAATGTTATCATCCCCAAAATGAGGGCTTGCCCCCCTCCTACAATATGGTCTAACATTTATTTCTTCTGTAGAGCCATATGAGTAAAATTTGACTTTACCATATAATATAATTCTGGCTAGACTTATTCATATCTTTTTGGATGTAACTCTACTCAGCCCCAGTATTTTCATCATTCTTTTTTATATTTTATTGGTTTAAAAAATTTTTTGTACTTTTGTTCTAATTTCTATGGCGAACAACTTCCATTTTTCCTCTTTCACTACTCCCTTTTTCTCATCCTCTTGATGTTATTTCCTTTTCTGTCTCCTCAGTAAACATATCCACCTCCTTTCTCCATGTTTCTTTGACTGTCCCCTGCTAGTTGGCTACTAAAAATGCCTAAGCACATTGAAAGAAAAGGGAAAGGTGGGGAGGTTGGTGGGGCAAAAACATCACTCTCTTTCCACTTTGACTCCCTGTGTACTGAGTGTCTTGGCAGCACTTACTCCTAAAGTAGTGCCCCCAGCAGAGGGCTCAGCCAACTTTCAATATGGCACCTGCCTGTTTTGTATTCCCTAAATCAGGCTGGATCCTGAGCACCACCCCTCCTCTTTCCTGCATTCCTTTCTGCCATTGTTAAGCATGTCATTATTAATTGTTATGTTTCAAACTAAGAATCCTGGCATCAAAGGAGCTTCCTTCCCTGTTTTCACTTGCTAGAATAGTAGTCCATTTCATTCTCCATCTCTTTGCTTGGCTGAGTCATCTTATCTTACTGCCTCCTGTGTATTCTTATCTTTAAATCCTATCTTGTTGCATTCCCCCAGGCTTTTCACCACAATTGAAAGTTTCCCCCTTCCTGTTCAAAAAGTCAAATTCCATTTTTCTTTCAACTTCCTCCTTAAAATATTCTTCATGAATAAGAAATATAAACAGGGTCATAAATGTCCACTAATGTTAGTGGTCTTTACTCTTCACATGGGCTGGTCTTCCTGCCTGGCTGCTGACCACAGGGTTGCTGACATCTGGCAGCACGGATCCTGTCCCATGCCTGACTGTTGGTGGTCTCCAGGAACCCAGACAGGGCTTAGCTCACACTGATTCACACTTGCAGGGCTCTGCTCAGTGTAACCAGGTGACTTCCTGTAGTATGTACACGTACAAACTGTTTTCTGAGGCAGGGTCTCCCAACTCAGGGCAAATCCCTATCAGTAAAGAAATATGAGCATGTGCCTCTAGTGTATATCTATTGATTTATGGGCAAAATATATGCATATTCTATGACTTCAAAGTATATATTTTATAAGGCATACACAATATATAACTTTTATTTTTTTTAAGTTTATTTATTGAGAGAGACAGACAGACAGACAGACAGATAGGTAGTGAGAGAAGGAGAGAATTTCAAACAGGCTCTGCACTGTCAAGCACAGACCTCGACATGGGGCTAGAACCCAAGAAGCGTGACATCATGACCTGAACCGAAATCAAGTCAGACTCTCAACCAACCGAGTCACTGAGGTGTTCCACACAATGTATAACTTTTAAAGGCATGGGCTAGGGTTGCAAAAATGTTTTAAGCAGAATTTTAATTTTATTTAGTTTAAATACAAAAGACCTTTATGCTCTTGATGACATAAATATTGTTAATAATGTTTTAAATCAGAGCAGTGTGACTTAATATGTCCCCTCTGATGCAATCATTATAGTTCTTGTCTCACAGTGTGGATGATGAAGAGCTCTTACTTGTAGTAGAAATGTTAGTTTTGCTAGTTTCTTGTTGTTTGTTAGCAAGAAATTATTGAATTATTATTTTCAATCTGAATTTTCTTTTAAAGAAACATTTTGGGCCACCTGACTGTTTTGAGACGTCTAGCTTAGTTAAAACTAGGCCATATGAGCTGGAAGGCCACTTAAACAGGCACGTGTGAGCCGTGATACATTGCAGTCCCTGGCCCCATTGTCCATCCAGAGAACCCTTTCCCTTGGAATCCCTCCTGAGCTATCACTGAGGTCTTGACTTCCTGACTATGGATAAAATGAGAAGGCCAGTGCCAACCTAGATGGTAAATACTGGTAGAGCTTAATTTATAAAATCTTTTCTTTTTGGATTAAAAAACTATAAATAGAGATTTTAATGCTTTATTTCCACATTCCAGTGGGTCATCTCATGAACTTTGGAGACCATTGGCCTTGTCATTGCTTCCTGACATATTCTGAGTCTAATACCTTGTAGCACCAACTCTGTGCCTTTTTTCCAGCTTTCTTTCAGTTGTATCCTTGGCAACCCTCCTTAGGCATAGCCATTCTCAAGAAAATGTCAGCAATGATTTTCTTGAGGAACCCTCCCCCACTTTGGTCTGTTGTTCCCAGCCTTCCTTCTCAGGAGTTCTTAAGTAAAATTTGATTATACATGTTTTCCTTTTCTTTTTCCAGCTAAGTTGATTTGAATTTACCTTAGTAACCAGATGAGTTGAGAGGGAGAGTTTAGTATGTGCCTAGTGCTTTGGGGAGCCCATCTCATACCATCTTTAACAACCAGAGAAGACAGGTGTCATATAAGGCTCTGAGAGCCTGAGATCTAAATTGATAGGCCAGGATAATAGAATTAATAAAGAAGAGAACTGAAATTTGAACTCTTTATTATCTAAAAGTCCACTTGTGTTGCACTCTATCAGGGATTCACTAATGAGAAAAATTGGGCAGGGGCTTCTTACCAGGAGTTAGCACAGAAGCATTACCTTCTGACAGCCCAGGGGCCTCAGGTCAGGAATTTTTCCAGGGAAGCCCATCTGTCTATCCATACATGCATCCATCCATCCAATGAAAAATGTTTTGCCTACTGTGAGTTAGGCATTGAAATAGGAAGTGGGGAATATAACAATGAGGACAGCACATAGGAGGCTGTGATCAAGTAAGCCAGGGGTGAAGGAGTGCAGGATCTATTTGGGTAGGGGCTATGTGGCTGTTGGTAGAGCCATACAAGGAAGGAGATGGAGGTTGAGAGGGGAGAGCTTGGAATAGCAGTGTCTCGGGTTGGTGTGTGTGATTTAACATAGAAGGTGTGCACAATTTTTGGAAGTTTGGAAATCTACCTTAATATTCTGCCATTAAGTGGTATCCATGTAGCCTGTAACAGCTAAGTGCTGGGCAACACCTGACGTGATTCCTTAGGTTCTCTGATTTCTCTCCCTGTGCCTCGTAGCACTTCTCATGAGCCTGAAATAACTAAAATGCTGACTCAGTACTTGTCCTGTTGAATTGAGTTATATTTGGTTAAAGATCTATGCTCCATTAGGTATGGTTGTATTACTTATAGCTGATTAAAATGAGACCTTTGAAAAAGACCATAACTTTCTTCTATAGCATCAGCTTGTCTCTGACAATTAGATCAATTCACATTCATTTTGTTAATAGTGTCCCAAGCATGAGCCCCGCCTATTATAATATCCACTTGGGGCCTTCTGGGACCTTTCATTCTTACTTCTTCTCCAGATGTTCAGGACATACACAAAGTTAGTCATCCAGACTTCCAAATCCAAGTTTTGACAATTGCTAAAGAATTGCTTTACAATCATAACAAGACAGAGAAGATTTCCTGTCACAGTAAACTCCAAAAAATTCTGAGCCTCATCTGCCATATTTACTATTAAATCCCCTAAGCCCAGAGCAGTGCTTGACACATTGTAGGTTTTCAATAAGTATTTGTGGAAAAAAAATGAATAAATGAGTCATTCAGGTAAAGAATAATGTATTAAGTTTTACTTTGTTCATTCCTATTAGTGTCTTTCAGATTTTATTCTTTGAGGAAAATGTTAGGCAATAAAGGAACTGTTTACTGTTTTAAGTTAAAAAAAAAAAAAGTATGTGTTTTTGTGCTTAACTTGGTTTGGGTCCTAGAAAGTAGCCCTGAAGGTAGTTATGCTGGGCTAGTGACAGCTGAGACACAGGTGCATACTCTCAGACTAAGCCGAGGCAGATCCCTCTTTTCCCTTGTCTGCTGCAAGTGTTGAATTATTTTCTTTTAAACATTGGTAGGCAATATACCAAATGTATTGTGTTGGGGGCATTTTTTTTTCATTCATTTCTTTTTAAAATCCATGTGTGTTTTCAGGGAAATGTAAGCCATAAGTTTCTGATTCATTTACACTTAACTCATCAAAATGTGGTTTTGTGAGCACTCTTTGATATCCAAGAAGCCTTATGATCCTTTTTACTATACTGTTCCATCCTTTTCCCTTAGAAACGAGAAGTTGCATTTGGCCAAGGATATATATTATCATGCACAACAGTACTTGAGTGGGACCCAAACTTCAATATTTGAGAAGGCTTTAAACTTGAGAAAACATTGACAATACCTTTCCTCCCATTAGCTTGTGCTATAAAACCCCAAACAGGACAAGGGAACAATGTGCTGGCTATGGATTGGGAAGCTTGCTTTCTTTTGAGAGAGTTCCCGGAACTTCTTTTTTAAAAAAGGGAATGTGTGTGGTCTCCAGTGGATTTTAGTTGTCAATGGGACAATCAAGTATCAGTCTTTCCCCCTTGTATTTGAATACTGCTAATATTTTTTTTTCAAGTGGGGGCAGACACAACATGATATATGTAAGCCGAGCACTTGCACAGTTTTAGTATTTGAAGAAAATTAACAAAATATATGTATTTTTCTTTTCTGTCCCATTATCTGGGCAGAAGCTTTAACTCTTCAAAACAAGTTTGCACAACTGTTGAACTGAATATAAATCCCATGATTCCAGAGGAAAAATATTTTAAGTAGTAGTTGTATGTGGAAATTGTATTTCTTTTCAGAAAGTTTTTTTTTAAGTTAAACCATTATCAGAATATTTTGTCATGCTACTTTCCAAGGGAAAACAAAACAACAAATGAGAAATTGAGACATATCTAGAAATTGAATGTTCCAAATCTCAAGGTTCAAACTTTACAATACACACAACTAATGAAAGTATTAGATATCTTATTTGGTTGCATATAACATATATTTAGTCCTTTTGCTAATCTTTAGACCTGGGTAAACACACATTAACCCCATTTTCTGTAACAAATTAGTCTGAATGCTGAGCTGGCAAACAGCTGCCATGGGTTGCATGAGAAAAATAACTCAAGAAATGAGAACATGTTATTGGTTCCTTAAATACTGGAGGTCAAGACTTTGAGAAGACAGGAAACAAAGTGCTTTGGGGTTTTGCCAGAAGGCTTCATCAGTTTCAGCTGTGGATAAAGGCCCTCATCTAACCCCACAGTCTTTTCTGCCTCTATGTAAGTGATCATGGACAGATTTCTTCTAAGGAAATCACTGGAAAGACATCAGAAGATGGAATCAACTCTCTTTAAATGTCTTAAAGACATGTCATTCTGAAGATGTTTTCTTCTTGGTTACCTGGAGTTCATTGGTCTTCCCCAACTTATCATTCATTAGTTAGACAGGGGTAGCCTTTCAGACTTAGATAGGAATGGCCCCCAGGAAGATTTGGGTTCCCAAATCCACCACTAGTGTCTATGACGGTGAGTGCATCTGCTTTCGTTTAAGAATTTCTCTTGAATGGGCAGTCAGAGATGCGTCACTTCTGGAGTCAGACATACAGAATTCAAGGAATTAAGAGCCACAAAGTCTTTTGCAACCTAAAAATACCAATACTTGAAAGAAACTAATATCTTGTGATTGATTGAGTCAGTTTTGCATATCACTACATTTTTTTTTCTTGTTCTTTCCTTCAATTGAGATTCTTATTCTGTTTTGTCAGCTAAAGACAGGTAGAAGAACATCTCAACCAAGCAATATTGTACAGGCATTGCCAAAGATGGACATCTCTATCTAAGTTCAGGAAAGACCTTTTTCTGGCTACATTTCTTACCTACCTATTCCTATCATTTTGGGATGATAACAAATATCTCTAATGCTGTGGCATACTTAATGTGATTCAATCATCCAGTCAAATATATTGATAAATGTTTCTTAGAAACTTGAAAAAGTCACCAACTTTTATTTACCCTGCCTTGACTGGTGGCATTCCTATCAGGAGTTCTTGATGAGGAGAAATGAATGTATTCCTACTGCTAGAACCATCTGAACAATGCCATGGTGGGCATTTTGGGGAGCTTAATTTAAAAGAAAATCAATAGATCAATATGGAGAAAAGGTAGGAGATTATTAGCTGTCAGGTACAAATTAAGAAATTATACCCCCCCAAATGATTAGAGTTACAAGATGAAGTAGCATTTCCCAAAATAGTGCAATTCATTCCTCATTAGTTCCTCATTTTTTCCCTATCCTGTCCTGTATCACCAAATCACCAGAATTTAGGCAGAATGTGGAAAAAGAAGTCCATTTCTAAGACAAAGTTGATTTTGCTCAGCTCTCTCCTATATGGAGCAGCAGTGATTCATGCCTTCCTTTGCTGTCACACTGTCAGCATCCGCTAATCATAGCCCCATGATCACAGGAGTTGTGCACATAAACAATTTCCAGGAGGTACAGAAATGCCCAGGGACCTCTCAGGCATAAGCACTGATTATTCTGTAATTCATTACACCCCCTCCTCATCATCTTGACATGTGCTTGAAATAATAGCTTTCCTTAAAATGTTTGAACATGTCCATGGACTAGATCCTTTCACTGTCCTTGGCACAGACATTTTGTTGCACTAAGTCCTCTTCCTTTTAAATTAAAACTTTTGGCTCTTCTGATGAATCTCAGTGGTTTTGCTTCTTGAAGAATATTAAGAGGATACAGTGATGGGATTCTAAACACAAGCTAGTTTCTCTGTGCTTTGCATTTATGTTTTTGGAAGACCCAGAGCACCAGACTGAGGTGTTTTAATGCTATAGTTAAGTAGACTGCATATATTTGGTGTTGAAATTTGTCTGTTTTTACACCATTAAGTTAGGTCATTTAACTTTTACTCCTCCTCAAACAGATGTCTTTAACAAACTAAGTTCCTCCAGTCAGACTATTTATCCAGCCTGAGGCAGGAGTCAATAACTTCTAGTTACTCTGATATAATTAGTTTCTATCTTCAGTACTTACGTATTTATCAAATGCCTACTATGCTGTGAATTGCAATAGAGATTGGAGAGGCCACAGTTTCTGGTCCCTTGGGAGTTTAGAATTAAGAATAAACATTTACCACTTAAAGCTATAGCTGTCTAGTGCCTAGTCTCTGTTAGGTTGTTACAATGAGGGCTGGTGGATTTTATAAAGTCTCTTAATAATATTGGACTAAAAACAGAGAAGAAAAAAAATGTTATCTATTCCTGTATGTCTTAGCTGTGTGTCCTCAGTGGCTAGAAAATGAGAAGGTTGTATCCATGTATTTATGACATGTCTAGTGTCAAGTGTTATCTTATTAGTGATTCTTAGCAATTTAAGTTGTATTTCAAAACTAATCCAAAACCAATCATTTCCCACATTTTACTATACACACACGTAACCCTGTTTCCTCAGTCCTTTCAACAGACCTGTGCAGGGATTAGTAGTAGTCCTTTTTACAAATGAAGACACAGGCTTAGAACATTTACTTGATTTACAAAACAAGTTAACCCAGTTGTTATGTAGGGCCTGCATTTTATTCAGTGATACACTACCTTAACTCTTTTTGTGCTAATTAGTGAGAACAACAGCCAAAGGTAAATACAGGGCAAATGTTTTAGTTCAGGATCATTTATGGACACTGGTGTGATTTTTACTGTTTTTTTGCACATCACATGCATGAATCAACCTCTGATACGTTATGTGAGAGAAATACCCAGGAGAAGAACTTCCAAATCATTTCACTATGACTTTAGAAATCATTATTTTTCCTAATTATGCCTTTTTTTAATGCCTTGGGAACTAATAATAGTTTTAACTATTCAAGGAAATGATACTGTTAAAGTCTAATTGTCATAAATGCATCATTTAAAAAGTACAAATATAAGGGGCGCCTGGGTGGCTCAGTCGGTTCAGTGTCTGACATCGGCTCAGGTCATGATCCCACAGTTCGTGGGTTCTTAGTCCCGCATTGGGCTCTGTGCCGACAGCTCAGAGCCTGGAGCCTGCTTTGGATTCTGTGTCTTCCTCTCTGTTCTGCTCTGTTCATGCTCTGTCTCTCTCTCTCAAAAATAAATAAACATTAAAAAAATTTTTTTAAATACAAAAATAAAATGTTGCAATGTACTAATAATTAACAATATACAAATTTAACAGAACAATCAGAAATATAATAGCAAAAATCAAAACTCAGTAATTATGAAATAGATCTCATATATTTTTCTGGTGACAATTTAAATTAGGACAAATTCTTAGGAAGGTTGTTTGGTGCTATCAAAAGCCAGGAAACTATCTGTGCTCTTTGACCTTGTAGTCCCACTTCTGGGAACCTATCGTAAGGAACAATCCAAAATATGAGAAAAGCTACATCAATGAAAGAGCATAAATAACATACGTGTTCAAGAATAGGGTCATGGTAAATTCATTACATTGTACTTGATTGATAGAATTAATGGCCATTAAAAAGAATAGTGTAAGATACAATTGTAGACTGAAAATGCAAAATTAAAATGTATACAAACTTATTTTATAATTACAAATAGGAGAAAAGCAGATGCATAGGGGGAAAAAAGCTAGAGGAAACTTAACCTAATACTAACAGAGGCTTAGTTAGGGTCATGGGACTTCTTGGTGGTTTTTTCTTCTTCTATTTTCCAAAATTTCAGTAATGTTATTTATATTACTTTTATTCAAATTATCAATAAAAAATGTGTCTAATTGAGTTGTTCTCCACAGCTGTGTTGAGGCTCACTGGTAGGTTGGGAAGTGAGAGGGAGGAAAGGGGCAGAGTCAGAGCGAGCGAGCAGAACACGTCACAGGAGGCTCTGGCCTGTCCTTCCACAGAGCTGGCCACAAAGAGGGACAGGTACTGAGGGGGTGCCTTCTGCCAAAGCTCTGGAGTGATATTTTGTTAGCAGAAACCGTAAAAGTGGTTACCTTCATTCATCTGTTTGTTAATCTGAAATACTGGAATAATAGTATTTGTCTGACTTCCTTGTATTGTTGTCAATGCAGTTGTGGTAATACGTATTGAGTGCAACAAACACCCCATTCCATATCAGTTGCTATTTTTTAAAAATAATAATAATAATAATAATAATAAATTTGAATCTTGGTTTCATTATCTGAAAAATAGCAATAATAGTTTTTTTCCTGTTACCTCATAGGCTTATTGTTAGAATCAAGTCAAATAATGTATGTAAATGAGTTTTGTTGACACTAAGTGTTATAGAAATGAAAGCAGTTATTTTTGACTGCACACCTGGTTCCCAAGATATCGTGACTTTTGGAGTCATGTGAGACCCAGGTTCACAAAATGGTGCCAGTTTCAAACTTTTGGGTTCACACTTTCTCTGGCAAAAAAAGACATGTTCTGAAAAGAATTTTGTTCCAGCTTCTGCCAGGCCAGTGTAACAAAAATACTGTTTATAACAGTGAAGTAAGTTGTTTGGTGGAAGACTTCACAGCCATGAAAATAATTTGAAGTTGGGGCACCTGGGTGGCTCAGTTGGTTAAGCGTCTGACTTCAACTCATGGTTCATGAGTTCCGGCCCCTTATCCGGCTCTGTGCTGACAGCCCAGAGCCTGGAGCCTGCTTCACATTCCATGTCTCCCACTCTCTTTGCCTTTCCCCCAATCACACTCTGTCCCTCTCTCAAAAAGTGAATAAACATTAAAAAAACTAAAAAAGAAAAAAAGAAATAATTTGCAGTCAGGATTATGTGTCACTGTGTGAGCTATTTATCTGAAGGCAATTGTGTTGGGGCGCCTGGGTGGCTCAGTCAGTTGAGCATCTGACTTCGGCTCAGGTTGTGATCTCATAGTTCATGGGTTTGAGCCCCGTGTCGGCCTCTGTGCAGACCACTAGCTCAGAGCCTGGAGCCTGCTTCAGATTCTGTGTCTCTTTCTCTCTCTGCCCCTCCCCTGTTCATGCTCTCTCTCTCTATCTCTCTCAAAGATAAATAAAAACTGTAAAAAAAGAAAATGAAGACAATTGTGTTGGCTGAAGGAACAGAGTACAGCTGTTATCCTCTAGAGATAGGAAGCAGCAAGCTAGCAATATTTTCTGGCCAATATGCTAGAAAAGAGGTGGGACATAAAAAAGCTGCCAGTGAGCCAACTTTTGGAATTTCCAAGATGTTTTTCAAAGAAAAGTCTAGAATATTCAATAGAAAATAATCAATTTAAAATAAATCCCATCCAATTAGATCATATTCTGCCAACTTTTCCCTTCAAAAATCAGGTCTATGATAGAAAGCTCTTTTGGGGCACCTGGGTGGCTTACTTGGTGGTGAGCCTGAATTTAGCTCAGGTCATGATCTTGTGGTTCATGAGTTTAAGCCCATGTTTGGCTCGGTGCTGACAGCTCAGAGCCTGAAGCCTGTTTTGGATTCTGTCTCCCTCTGTCTCTGACCCTCCCCTGCTCATGCTGTGTCTATCACTCTCTCAAAAATAAAAAAAATAAAAACTTAAAAAAAATAAGGAAGAAAGCTCTTTGGGTTCCTATTACTCTCTGAATGGCAGGCTAGAAAGGAAAGGTAAGAAGGAAAAAAAGGAAGTAGTCGTCCTAAGGCATTGACACCAGTGTCCTTTGTTCTCAAGCCCCAGCTTCAGCGCCAAGAGCTGTGCATGCAGGGAAAATACTGACATCTGAGGCCAGTATTGGGCAGGTCTCAATTTGCTTATAGACTTAGAACTGGGAAGACAACAATTTGGAAGTAATCATTTGGATTAATTGCTTTTGAAGAATGACATTAAATCTCCTGGTAATCACTTATGTTCAGTAAGTGAGTTAGAATGAAGGTAAAATCCCTTTATAATTTCACTTAGAAAAGAAAACAGCATTCATAACATTTTATAGGAACTAAAGAGTGAAGTATGGAGATCTATTCCCAGTCATACATTGTATAAGAAAAGCCCTTCTGGGGACTTACTGAGGTAGGCTACCTCCCTTCGTCAAGAGCTCCCCACCTTCAGAAATGACCTGTCTATTCCAGTAAGGAACCTCTTTGGCCTTCTAGTTTTACATGAACACAGTTTTCCTGAGAAGTCTGTTTAAGATCAAATTCAGCCACAAAAGAAAAAAAAATTAAAATTGAAAGGAGTTGGGGGAAGGAATGGAGGATAAAGGAACTTAAACCAAAAACTTATTTTAAAGGAACAAATATACTTGACCGGATCTTTGTTTGCAACAGAGTAAGGACTCATTGGAACCAAAGTATACAAAGCATAGTGCAAATGCTTATTGTCAGACAGACTTAGGGACGGGGTTCAAACAATGGTCACCCAGTTGAACCTCAGTTTTTTTATCTGTAAATGCCAAATTATGAAGATTACATTGGATAATGCCTGAAATGCCTACAACATCAATATATCTGATGTATTTTGATATATGGATGGATATATCCAAAGGTATCATATTCAAGCAGTATAATAGCTCCAGAATGGTTACATTCATAAGTTTTTGTGGTTTGGATCAATTTTGTGAATTGGATCACCTTTTGAGAGATTTTGCATCAACTGTTTATGAAAAGGACCCTTTTACCTATGAAAAGGTAGATTTGTATTTACCTCCTATTTTATTGGCTTGTAAATGGGGAATTTTTTGTCTTAGCAGAACACTTCTTGTTTTTAGTCTTAGTATTAAGAACACTTTTCATTTTATGTTTATTTTTCAGCATGATAGTATATAATTACATTGTCTAACTAATTTATTTCACATTAGGAGGATACTGAGGTCCAGAGAAGTTAAATGGCTAGGTAGTGGCAAATCTCCACATCAATTTTTGTAAGAAAAAATATTTGTGTTAAAGTGTCTTAAAAAATTTCCATAAAGATGATTTTTCTCTAGCTCCTTTGTTCACAACAAGTATCAAATTTTTACTCTATGAGAATTTCAACTTTGCATTCATATAATTTCCCAAGAAAACTCCCTTTCAAAAAAAGTTCTGTAACAGTAATCTAAAAGTGATTTTTTTCTTCAAAGAAAATTCCCTTTAGAAAAGAAGGAAGTACACCAACTAGGACAAAGGCAGCCAGCTAAGACCAGTGACTCAGTCTGTCCCATAAATTATAGCTCCCAAGTCAGTTTGAAAGAGTGCTCACGTTTTCAAGACAAAGACTGTGATGACACCTAAGGGTGAAGAAACAGCTACAGTGGCAATTAGTTCTATAAAACAGAAAGAATTCTCAAGTGTATAAACCCTAAGTTAATATGCAACTTCAAAAATATATATTGAAAGAGGGAATTGCTGAAAGATCTATGGTGCACTGAGAAGTTGTCCCCCTGATGAGTGGGGAAAGTTAAGTCTGTGGTATGTATAGATCAGAGGAGCTTGCCTGTGTGTTCGCCTTTTGTGACCTACGTTGGGGAGCGAAGGTGGAGATAGCATAGAAAGGCCAGGTGCCACGTTTTCCTCAGCTGGAAGTGCAGAATGGGCCCAAGTGGCCTGTTTACGGGGCCTGTTTCTTGGGCTTTCTTTTTCCCAAGACCACAGACCATAATCTATGGGAGCTTCCCAAAGGATTGATGATGATGAAGATTGGATGGTGAGTCTGAAGACTAACCTAGAGAAGTCCAAGTTGTTGCATAGAAAGTATGGTTACATTGGTGAAGATGTGTTCTCTCAAGACATCCAATCACACACATTCTTTTGGCACTATATTCCTTGAACTTCCCTTTTTGCCACCAAAAAAAAAAAAAAATGTGTGTGTTGGAACACTCTGTGAGGAGTTGTTGGCCAGTTCCGTGGGTATATTTTCAGAGAAGTCTCAGGCTGTGGACACTTGCTGGTGGATCTCTCTGCTCAGCTTACCTCTGTCCACATCACACACAGCTGTCTGATTCCACCCCATGCTCTGCCTTCCTAGGTGCAATTTTCCTGATCCTTGGTGTCTATAGGTTCAATCACTGTATCAGTGACCTTTTCTGCAAATGAAAAGAAAAGCACAGTAATTTCTGCTTCATTTTCCACCCTGCTATAGTTTATGGAGCAGGCAGTTGGTCTCATTAGCAAAGCAACTGAGAACCTCTAGGAAAAATATATTTGGGTCTCTTTGTACTCCTCCGTAATTTCACAATGTGTCTTTTTTCTTTCTCTTTTATAGTTCTATAAGAGTTTCATTTGGAAATGATTGTTAGTGTGAAGTTTTGTCTTGATCCCCAAACAAACATTCAAGTCCCTTAGGATTTGGTGCCTGCCTTTTCCTAATCCTGTATTGCATGGACCCTGCATAGTGAATGGAGTGTGCTCAGAGTATACTTTGTAGCTAATTAGAAAACTCTGAGACTGTAATAAACTACTCCCTCTTCAAGTCTAAGAAGGTCTTCCCCCATTTGATCATTTCCTTTGTAATAATTTTAGATATCTGGGAAAAATGAATGGGCTCACTCCTTTTGAAACATAATTTGGATGTTTTCCACCTGAAGCTAACATGTTATATACCAATTATATATATATTTATATATGATGTATGTAGATATATATTTATATGTATGTGTATATATATATAAAGAATCAGATATAATGCACTCTTCCAGTTGGCCTGTTCCCTCCTTCTGCTGTCTCTACTGAGAAACATGCTGGGGGGTAAAATTGGTGATTTTTATCATCAATCAAAAATTTCAGGGGGCTTCTTCAGAAATGCCAATTCTGTTTCTGTTTTTTTCTGTCCGACCCACTTTTCTCACTGTATGTGCCCTTCCTGGGTAATTTTACCTGAATCTGGAGCTTTAATTATCATCTCTATGCGTATCAATACCAGTTTTAGATGTGCAGCTCATGTCTGTCTTCTGCACTCCAGAACCACTCTGCCATTGCCTCCCTGCTGTGTCCACTTGTAAATAACCAACGGATAGCAAACCTGCTCGTTCCAAACAGACCTCACAGACTTCCCATACCTACCCCAACTCCACCCTACCTGCTGCCCTCTCAGTGTTCTCTGTATCTGCAAGAAGGTATCCAGTTTCCTACATCCAGGACTAAGGAATCTTCCTTGACAAGTTCCTCTTTCTCACATCCCTTGTCACCAAATCTATGGTTCTTGCTTAAATATCTTCCCAGTCTATCTACTTCTCTCTGGTTTAACCTACTTCACGTCTGGTCTGGACAGCTTCTAAGGTCACTCCATTCTAGCTTCCTTACAGTTTTCCACCCAACAGCCAGAGTGATCTCACCGTCAGAGCAACTAACAAAGTTCTTAGTGTGGGTGCATCTTGCTTCCCCTGCCTCCTCTTAAGCTATGCTCCTCTTCATTCTGTGCTCCAGCCCCACTGGTCTGCTTTCAGTTCTTCAAAATAGTCTCCTTTTGCTACTGAACTTCTGCACATACTTTTTCCTCTTAGTGCATGGTACTTTCTCCCATTTTGAATCTTGTCTGGCAGGTAGATGAGCGCCCGTGTCAGTTCCCCCGGGAAGTGTCTCCAGTTCTCCCATTTAGGTCGGACTCCCCCGCCACACGTATGTTCATCCAGCAACATGTTCCTTTTCTTCAGAGCGTCTGACTTGGATTTTCAAAATGTCTGCATGTTAATTTTTTTCTTTTCTTTTCTTTCTTTCTTTTTTTTTTTTTAGTGAAAGATCTATTTCCTTCATCAGATTGTAAACTCCATAGTATTGGTTAAGTATTTACCGAGAAGATGTACACAGTCCCTTCTTACATAGAATTTTGTATTTAGTTAGGTCCTTGATAAATATTTTTAAAAGTACAGGGATCCAGCAGTGCAAAATGACCATAACTGAAGTAAAGCACACTGATCACTAGGCAAGCTACAATATCTATTTCTATTAAGTATCCAAAGCTCATTCTTATATTTCCTGCTCCATTGAAGGCAAGATAGTAGTGTCTCTCTGGAATTTCTGCAAATATAAAGATGTGGTGAAGGCTGGTGGGAGGTGGACTTCAGAGGAGGCCCTGGTGGTAGAGAGGGTCCTTTCCTTTTGGCTTTCAGTCCTTGGTTGTGAGGCCAAATTCCTTGAATTTATGTTTTTCAAACTTTATTTTTTTATTTATTTAAAAAAAATATTTATTAATTTATTTTGAGGGGTGGGAGAGAATCCTAAGCAGACTCTACAGTGTCAGTGCAGTGCCTGACATGGGTCCCAAACTCACTAACCGTGAAATTATGACCTGGAGTTGAGATCAAGAGCTGAACACTTAAACCAACTGAGCCACTCAGGTGCCCCCATGTTTTTCAAACTTTAGCAAGTGTTAGAATCAACAGGAGGGTTGGTCAAATCCCCAGATTTCTGTGGCCCACCCCCAGTTTCTGATTCTATAGTTTTGGGGTGGAACCTAAGAATTTATATTTCTAACAAGTTCACAAATGGGGGTGCTGCTGTGCTGTACCACAATTAGAGAATCATTGCCTTAGGTCATTCCATCATGAAACTCAGTCCCAGACAAATTATCCTTTATGAGGATGATCTTCCACAATAGCCCCTACTTACCTTCGTGACCTGACTGTAAAACTCACGTGCTTGAAGAAGTGTACATTGAGTAGACAGAGCATGATACCTTGATGATTCCGCAGTTGGAGAGTGCTGGCTGATTTTTATGATCTCACCAGTATTAGCACCTTTGCCAGATATTCCAAGTAAGTAAACATGTTATTGGCCCCTGGATTTCCAGGCATTTCAAGAAATACAGTGTACTAATTAGACTGTAAAAGGAAAAGGAAGAATTGGTGATCTTCTGTTTGAGCTAAAGAGCATATGAGTAGTGTAACAGTATCTTTTGGCAGGGTTTGCTGCCACTGTGGCATAAGGGAAACTGATGTGACCCAGCCCAGGGTCATGGTGGGATGAAGGGGACTTCAGGTAGAAGTAGGCTTTGTGGGTAAAATGGAATTTGAGTCTAGTAACATGTTAGTTTAGATGTCAAAAGTCTCTAAGGAATACAAGGTATGAGGGTGGGAGGATAATATCATGCACAGAGAATTAGCTGAAGAATGCTTTGAAGAGGACCGCTGGTTCGAATTCTGCTGTGCCAATATAGTCTACATCTCTGGGCTTCTATTCCTTCATCTATAAAAATGAAGGGATTAGTCTAGATCAAGTGTCAGTGGATTTTTGCTGTATAGGGCCAGGAAGTAAATATTTTAGGATTTGTGGGTTATACCGTTCTTGCTGCAAACTGCTGAACTATGTTGTGGTAGTGTGGAAACAGCCACAGAGACTATGTAAATGAATGGGCATGGCTATGTTCCAATAAAACTATTTACGAAAACTGATGGTGGGCAGAACTTGGTCTGATAAATCTTTGAACTTTTTTCTTTTCATTTTTTAAACATTTATTTATTTATTTTTAGAGAACAAATACAGACAGTGTGAGCAGAAGAGGGGCAGAGAGAGAGGGAGACACAGAAACTGAAGCAGACTCCAGGCTCTGAGCTGCCAGCACAGAGCCTGAAGTGGGGCTTGAACTCATTAACTGTGAGATCATGACCTGTGCCAAAGTTAGGCACTCAACCAACTGGGCCACCCAGGTGCCCCTCTTTGAACTTTTTTGATCACACACTCCTGTAAGTAACAAAAACGAAAGAGCTTACCATGCGTGTTTCAAGAGATGTGTACTAATTTATAAACAATATGAATCTGTAAGTATCTTCTATACTATATACATTATAAAATATACCTTAATAATAGAAGTTTAGTAGGGATATGACAAAATAAATAAAAACAGGTGAGCTAGTGTTTTTCCTACATTCTAATGGATCTTTTTGTATATCCCCATGAGACTGTGGAGGCCACTCATCTTGATAGTTTTGAAGGTTCTTTGATGCTTTAACGTCCTATTGTTATGTGTGCAGCAAACCTCCAGGATGCACAGCAGCCAGGTGATTTGGGGATTAATCAACTAGAGTGTTAACTCTGAGTGACTTGTACTAACAGAAGGAAGAAGAGATGCAAGTAATTAATAAGAGAGACAACTGAATGTAGTTTTTTAAATTTTTTACTTATTTTTTAGAGAGAGGCAGAGTGACAGCATGAGCAGGGGAGGGTCAGAGAGGGAGACATAGAATCTGAAAACAGGCTCCAGGCTCTGAGCTGTCAGCACAGAGCCTTACGCAGGGCACAAACCCGTGAACCGTGAGATCATGACCTGAGACGAGCTGGACGCCCAACCAACTGAGCCACCCAGGTGCCCCTGAATGTGGCTTTGGAACACAGCAAAAGCCCAGCTCTCAGAGACTAGTTTTCCCTCTTGTTGGGGCAGTTGGCCCAACCATGGCTGCATAGACTCGGAACCAGGGAAGAGTCAGTTTGCGTGGCTGTGGAAAATTGGATAATTAAATAGTTATATGAAGAAACGAGGTCATGAACTTTTAATCTGTTAGAAGCTTGTTAGTTTACCCCTTTGTGTTTCACATGAGATCTTTGTATCCAGAAAAATTCTCTGATTGGTAGTTTGTTAGAGGCAGAGTTGGGCCCAGAACTCAGGGCTTTAAACATTCTCACCTAAGTTCTCTCCACACACACACACACACACACACACACACACACACACACAGTTTCTTTGTCAGTGCCTTTCATTTAAGAACAACCTCCTTTTCCAATCATTATGAGCTACATGACAAGAATTATTCATCTCCATCTGTTGATGAACATTTAGATGAAATGATTGTGCAGTCCCAAGCACACAGTGGAACTGGAGCCCTCCTGGAACTGGTAAGGAATACATGTTTTGTGGTTTCTTTCTCAGTTTCCCTCTTTACCTTCAGCCTGGAGCATATGGGTACCAGGGACCTGAAGAAAGCATATCACTGAATTGGCAAGGACTCCATGTCCATGTCCCCTTGTGACCTGTCATCAGCCTGTGGTGAACATAATGGTATTTGTAAAGGGAAAGGAATGGATGCCAAGTCCAGTGTAAATGCTTTCATGAATTCTCCTCTTTGAACAAAAAGAGATGTGGAGAGATTGCATATGAGCAAAGTTTATTAGCAGTCCCTCAAGGTTACCCCATCAAAATCTGATTCATGGGACTTTGGAAAGAGCAAGTTGGAGATTTATTCTGGGGTGAAGGACTTTGGCCTCCAAGGGTGTTTAGTGCCTGGGTCCTGTCGCTGGGGGGAACCAAGATTTTTAAGCAGGGCAGCAAGGTTGAGACTGGGGTGCATAGGATGCTGAAGGGGATTTACCTGTTTGGGGCAGGGATGGGTGCAGCAGTGTGGTGTTTCTGTAAGCCACAGGCTCTGCTGAGGGAAAGCAGACGAGAAGGTTGTGCCTCATGGGGTGAGAAAGGGATCTGCCTGGTTCCCCAGTGCATTAGTGCAGCTTATGTGCGGACACATTTGGTGTCTGATTCCATACAAATCCATTTCCCAGTCTCTGCCTTTCTGGATATACTTGTGGGCATTTCCCATTCAGAAGGGCTTTAGGATGGAACTCCCCAGTGCTCTGTTCCCTTCCTCTAAGTTAATATTTCCATGGTAAGAAATACAAAAATTTTCTGTGTGGGTGGATGCCAGAAGGGTTTCTTTTTTTTCCCCTCCCCCTGCCCCTCAAATAATGATGAACATTCCCTCTCTACGAGGTCTTTTGGCACAAAAAATTGTCTGTGCTGTCTGATCCTACCGTCTGTCCTGTGAGTCCTTTCTTTGCAGATCTAATTTCAGAGTAACTAGCCAGCTAAACATACTGAATTGTAGATCTGGAAGAGTTTTAAAACTGCCCGGCTCTCCCTCTCTTTTACAGCTCTGGAGATTTATTTCACTCTTTAGTTCTTTTATACATCTTGGTTTCTAGTTTTGCTTTGAGTGAGATTTGGGGAATATTCCCCCCTCTGGCTTCCATATTCAGTCACTCCATGGGAGTACATGTTAGACATACTCAGTTTTTCAACTTTGTCAAAGAAGTAGTGGCTCTAGATGTGTGTAAGAGAAGGGAGTGAGTAGATAGAAGATTATGATCTGTGAATCTGATTACATTTTTATCCTGGCTTTCTCTTGGAAAATCTAAAACTTTGCAGTAACTCTAAATTTGTTCACTTCTTTCTTTTCTTTAATGTTTGGGGTAAAATTTTCTCTTGCTCTCACCTTTGAGTATAAATACCTGACCTAGGAAAATCACATCGGACAACAATTGTTTCAAATGGGCATGAGATCTGGTTCTCTGCAATTTTCCAAATGCAAAAGTTAGGGGGGAATTTCATTGAAACACATCTGGGAGAGCTCAGTGCTCTTTTAGGGGAGTGTGGCTTTGTGTGCTCAGGGATGGTAAAAGGTTGAACCTTGATGGTAAGTGTCAGATAAACATCCTCCTGTAGCCTAACTGAAGAGTCTTGCTGGGGTGGGGGAGGGGAAGATTTTCTAGGAAGTGCTCAACACAGAACTGACAGCATCTTCCAAGACAGAAAGTAAATAAGGGTTTTGTGTTGGTCTTTGAATACAGAACTGGTAAAAGCCCCAAACAGAAAAACAAAAATCTCCCAGATATAGATTCTAGTAAAAGGCATCATGTTATCTTACCTTCATCCAAAGAAGAAAAAAAAATCCCACTGAGAGTAAACAGCACCTTCAATGGCTCTTCAAACGCTTCACTGCACACCTGAGTTGGTTGATTGAGTTTCCTCCACAGGTCTGAGGGGCATTGTTCCCATTCTCAGGGGATGACCTAAGACACACAAGGTAATCAACTGAATTGTCTGCTCCTGAATGGAAGCCTTCCTGTCCATGAAAGTTGCCCAAAAGCTAATCACAGGTGATGTATGAGGACTGCATTCCTTCCAAATGCACCTTTCTTTATAAGAGAGTGTTTGCACTTTACTTAGGAAAGAATGTCACCTCCAACCCCCACCCCCTCCTAGGCTATTCTCTATGGCTCAGTGAAACCCTTAGTCTCTTCAAGTCCTCAAGTAGACTGAAGGTGATTGGTCTTTTAGTGTGGGGGTGAATTTCTGTCATATTTATTCAAGGACCTCAGATGTAACTTGACATCCTTCAAAACAGAGATGAAAATTGGACACTAAGTTCTTACATGCAGCATCATGGACGATTGAGGATATGACTAAACAACCAGAATCCTCCTTCACCCCTCCCTTGCAGGGTTATCACTGCTCTGATGAATTTTTTTTTTTTTTTTGCATTTGGGAAGGGATGCACTTTTCTCACGTCATGTGAATTCCTAAGTGCGGTGGTATACCATATATCATGTTTATTCAATGCCCTTATCATTTTTACTGGTAGGTCTCACATATCTTTCTAGATCCATTCTAATGTACTCCCCAGAAGGTTTGGAAGACCAGATTCATGACCCAAGGTCTGTAATTCTTGCTGATGTCATCATATTTTTCTGGAATGTTAGAGTCAAGGCTTTTCATCTTTTTTTGCCCTCATTACCCCAACCTACATCCCAGTAAAGAGTAGCACATAAAGAGTTCTTAGTAATAATCACTTATATCTGTAAAGCACTTTCCTGTTACAAAGTACTTTCACAGATATCCTCCTATCTAGTAATATGAGTTGAATTGAAATGAACTGAGGTAATTGAATTGAGCAATCCCACTGTGATGTAGAGGCCTCAGCAGAAGAGATGGAAGAGAAGTGGGTTTGGAGAAGGCAAGAGCAATGAAAATCGGAGTGGTGGAGTGCTAACGTGATGTGAGGGCCTTGCAGCCTCCACCAAATGACTGCTCCCAGTGCATTTCTCCTCTGCTCCGTACATAGCACTCTGGTCCTAAAGGCACAAAGCTTCTATAGAGATGGAGAGATTGGTTATAGAAGAGAGGTTCATTTTTTTTTCTGATAAGAATGACGACACCAGGAAGGACTTACTTATGGTCATGACCCAATGGTTTGCTGTTTTTGTTTTTTCCTCCTCTGCTGAGAGAATAAGCAGGACTGGAGTTCAGCTGAGCCACATGAAAGGAAAGAGATGTTTTTCTTTCCATTAGGGAGAAGTAGAAGAGTCAGCCGAGCAGGGAGAGGTTGCTAAGTCCATGGGTCTCTCAAAGTCTAAAGGAAAAGTGAAGCCTTTGACCAGGAGCTGGAGCAGAAAGAAATAGCAGTGACTGGAAATAGCTTTCTTAAATGAGGAAAATAGAAAACCAGACTTCAGCTCAGCACTAATTGGCCATGGAGAGAAAGATGACTTATTTGTGATTAAGTGTTTAGAGATCTCTAAAATTCCACTCTGAATGATATCTTAAGTCCCTAACTGTAAAGATGCATTTATCTATTATTTTAATAGTTATATTTTAATATTAAACATGCAAATATGTGTTTTATATTTATATAGGAAAAGGATAATTAAATCAATCTTTTTCTATTCCTGCTTCTCCCTGTTCCTACAGTTAGAGGGTTTCACTGTTTGGTTATAAGTCTTTGAAGGAGTAGCAGTCAACTTTGATACAACCATCTTTGCCCAAAATTAAACTTACTGAGATAAAACAAATGTCTTATCTCTTTGCACTCAATGACACTTTTTGCATACAGTCTGCCTGATACATTTCAGGTACATAGCATAAAAAGGCACAAACCATGTCTGTTTCATTTCTCTACAATTCTGTCCCAGACCTTGGTGGGTGGGGGAGATGCCTTCTGATGGCAGCAGTGAGACTGGTAAAGGACAATGGTCCTGTCAAATCCTAGCCATTCTCCCCAGGACAGTTGGCTGTCTCTAAGCCGGAAGAATCACACTTTCTCAAACCACCCACCCCAAATTCTGACAGCAGGCCTTATGCCTGAAATATTTCACAGCCAAGATAGCTCCAGCACTCACATACTAGAACAAGAGGCAGTGGGAGTAGTAAAGCAGGGTCTTGAAGCTGTGCTTTGGACTCATTACTCCTTTAGTTGCTGAACTGTGGGAAGGTCCTGAGGATGGTCCTGGGAATGGGTAGAGGAGTGTGTTTCAGAGTCTCTGAGCAGGAGCAACTGAACAATTAGTACAGCCAGTGTACTCTGATTGTCAGCCCTAAGAGCATCATAGTGAGTGTGGCTGAGAACCACCCAATTTAATGTCTTGCTGTGTGCTAAGCTGAGCATGGGGGCTGTAAAGGTGAACGAGATCACGTCTCAGCACTTTTCTCCAGCCAATGGAGTTAGTCATTTCTTCCTTCACACAGCTGATTCCACTTCATCATTCAGTCCTATCATTGCATCCTGTTCATTTCCTTTATAACACTCACACAATGTGTGGTTTAAATACATACATTGGTGTATAGATGTATAAATGTATGTGCTTATAGTCAGATCCCCCAGTAGACATGACCTCCATGAATTTTCAGCTCCCATCAAGGTGCCTGACAGTAAGCACAGAATAAATATTTGTGGAATAAAGGAAATCAATGGTCACAAAGGGATGATCCGAGTACAATAGAACCACCCCAAATGATTAAGCATCAGTTCCGTGTAAAACACATCTGTAAACACATGTAACATAAAATGTTAGCTTTGAACCTGTTCTGCATCACCAGAGGTAAGCTGGGTTCTGGAACCATCACAGGTGGGTTTCCTAATGGAAGAACTCTAATAGTACTAGAAAAGAGTCTGTGTGTGTGTGTGTGTGTGTGTGTGTGTGTGTGTGTGTGTGTGTGTATGTGTACTTTTTGTAAAGTCAGATAAATGATGCTGTCAAACTGCTGGCTATTTAGATAGTTAAGCTACTCAATGTCGCTGTGGATGGTCAGCTTCTTGAATGACCCAAACTTTCATGAACCCATTTAGGTCATTGGAGGAAATGACATTTTTAAGTCTCAGCAAAGATTCCCTTCTGGATCTGCCTGAGCTATGGGGGATTTTTTTTCTCTCAATTTATTTTACTCATTTCACTGATCCTTGCAAACAAGACAAAAATAGCCTCTTGATATTTTTCCTCCTCCTTTATTAACTCTGTGAGTCCCAAAGAGCTCAGAAGAAAACAAGGAAAGTGGCAGGTTAGGGAAGATAAGAAAATGGTGGTTGTACCACTTTTGCAGACTCTCCCCTCAAGTTTCATGAGTCTTGCAGAAAGCCAGAAGGAAGGTTTGCATTCAGAAAAGGAGTCTTGCTGGTGTCCTCCTCTCTCTCTCTTGCTCTCGCTCTCACTCTCTCTGTTCCCCCAGCCCCATGGCAGTTCCTACCCTGCTCCCTAACCCAGATCCTCCAACTCCACCCTTCCTTTCTGTTGCCCTGAAGGGGAGGACATGAGTCAGCAATCAGACTTGAAAGTGTGAGCTGCCTCTGAGTCCTCAGAATGTAATCATTTCAGAAAATCTAGGACACACAAACAACTACAGAGAAAGTCACCCTCCCCATCTCCCTCTGTGGCCAGACATTTACTCCCACTCTCTGAATGCAGCTTTAGCTGGGGTTGAACTTTAACCTTAACAACAATAACAAAAAAAAACCAAACCAATATGGGGGCCCCAAGAGAGTGGCAGGGACAAGCAGCGCCCAAGTGCAATTGGCTGTATGGCTTTTGCAAAGGAACTCCCAATAGTTTACCACTTTGAACATCTGGTTCTTGGCCTTGTTCAGCCTGGAATTTAAAAAGAGAGAGAGGAAGGCAAAGAAAAAAAAATCATGCTCTGATCAGAGTCTCGCTCCTGATTTTAGAAGCCAGAATTAATTTTCTCTTTTATTTTTCCAAAAGAGGAAGTACATTGGAATTCCCTCCAGGTATCTTGCTGAAACATGCAAGCGCACCTTCAGACCCATTCTTCTTGGAAGGGGACCAGCTTCACTGATTTTTTTTGTTGTTGTTGTCATTCAGCCGCCATTCTATCAGTCACCACATCCAGGTTTTTACTTGGTGCTGAGAAAGGAAACTTCACTAAATGTCTCTCATCTACCCAGAGGGACTTCTTTTGTCTTGACTTTTGGAGAAAAGGCAAACAGGCTCACACATGGGGTTGAGGCAGACTTCATCATGGATCAGACAGCTCTGAGGAGAAAATCTACTTAGACTTCTTAAGATTCAACCTGTTCAGGATTAGGAGAAAGCCGAGACCTCATCTGTTTTTATGTGCAGCAATCTGGCAAAAAGTAATTTAGAAAATGATGGTCCTTCAGCTATAGAAAGGGGGGAATTGCCATGCTCGTCAACTCTTTACCTGCGGGGTTTCAAAGTGCCATCTCTTGTTCTTGTTTGAAGGGTCTCCTCTTTCCCCTCGTCCAATTAGCAAAGGAGGCAGGGTTTGGAAAGGGAGAGTCACTTGGAAGCACCACAAGTCCAGTCTGTGAGTTCCTAGCTCCAGGTGTCTTGTTGCCAAAACAGACAAGAAGTGCTCTTAACACACTCTTGTTTCATAAACTGATCCTGGGGGCACCTGGGTGGCTCAGCTGCTTGAGCATCTGACTAAGGCTCAGATCATGATTTCATGGTTTGTGGGTTCAATCGCTGCATCGGGCTCTGTGCTGACAGCTGGGAGCCTGGAGCCTGACTCTCCCTCTCTCTCTGCCCCTTCCCTGCTTGCTCTCTCTCTCTCTCTCTCTCTCTCTCTCAAAAATAAATAAATATTTAAAAAAAATAAACTGATCCTGGATGTAACCAACTTGCTTTGGGCAAACAGCAAATCAGAACCTTCTCAGGCTGGGATGGTGTACTGGTAGAAACTGGAAGAAGAGTGCTGGATACTCCCTGCTTCTGAGGAATTGTGGAGACATGCATGTTTGCAATATTGAAGAGAGCCGAGAGACCTACTGTGAGAGAGAAGTGAGGCTCAAAATTTGCCCCCCAGCCTGGTAGTGGCTGATAGGAGTGGAATTCACAGCACCTCCGTCAGTCTTGGCCTTTTCCACCCTACCACTTCCGCTGTGTGCTCATTCTCGGTGGGGTGAAGCTGGCCAGGCTGTGAGTATTCAGTGAAAGGAGAGTGATTTTGCAGTGTGTATGCATATTCGTAGGCAAAGGAGAATAGGAAAGGGAAGGGGTGCATGTACTGAGATGGTGGGAGTATCCAAAATGATCGAGATGGTTCCACATTATAGAAAACACCTACCTTCTTTAACATATGAGCAATTCACCACTCAGTATGAACACAGTGGCCTGAGTGTTGGGGGGGAAGGGTGGGGGGGAAGGCTACCATTCAGTAAGTTCTCTTGGACGTTGCTCTGTGCCTGCAGAGTGCTTGTGACTCCGGGTGACTCCCAAGATGAGTAAGACCTGGGCTCTGCCCTTCTTCATTTCACAGCCTTTTTAGGGAAACTTATAGGTACACCCAGGCTCTGATGGGCTGAACACGGCATGTCCCGGGAGGACTGAGAAGGAGCCCCATTTGTTCAGGGATCTGGGGAAGAGATCAGCCTGCCCTACACTTTTGTCAAGAAGACAGAGTGACTCTGACTTGAGAGTCTTCTTAGGAAGTTCGTTTTGGAATTGGCTTTTCCCTTGCTTTTTCTCCTAAATTTTTTGGGGTTTTTTTGAGGCACTGTGCATGGTTAGCTCAAGTGATAACTATGAAGATTACAGGCATTTCAGGGGCATTCCCAGCAACCATCATCCAAATCAAGCAATTTTCAACATGTTGGAGAGATGTGCAGTCTGAAATAAACTGATGTCAGCGTCTTCATTTGTTTTTATTTACATTTATACTTAATTTTACTTGCATGGAAATATTAATATATGCTTGTAAGAAATTAAAGTCAGTCAAAGGTTTCCCTATAGAACTCATCCTCTTTGTTCTTGTTGAAGTCATGCTCACAAGGCCCCTCCAGCTAACGAGAGTCGGCAGTGTCTGTCCGCCTTCTTTCCTTCCGTCTTGCTTTCCCATCTGTATCCTTAAGACACTCAAGCGTAGAGTTGAGGGGCTCCAGCACTGGAGTTTGTCTCTATGAATTGTAGGACTTTTAATGACTTTTATGAATTTGTATGACATTTGCAGGATTGTAAATTCTTCAAATAGGAAAATTCTCCATAGTAGTAATGTTCATTGAGGGCTAAGAATGAGTGTGCCATTGTTTCCAACACTGTGATCTCTGCAGAGAGTTTAAAAAGGGCCAAAGCCATCAGCATGGCAGAAACAAAACAAAGAAAAGGCTTGAGAACACCTGACGATACCAAAGGCGAGGAGCAATTGTAGGATGGAATCGGAGCTCAAGTGCGCTCTGGCAAGAGGCTACATCAGGGTAACACCTTGGAAAACCATTTGGTGCTACCCGCTGAAGTTGACTGTATGCCTGCTGTATTGCCAGGCAATTCCACTCCCACACTTACACTCAAGAGCAATGAAAGCACATGGGCATCAAAAGACATGTACAAGAATGTTCCCAGTAGAATTATTTACTGTAGCCCCCAAATGGAACAACTCCAATATCCATCAACAGAGGAATGGATAAATGAATTGCAGTATATTTATGCAGAGAATTAACTATAACCAACTACAAAAACATAGATGAATCTCACCAACAGAATATCAAATGTAATAGGCCAGACACAAAAGAATATAAATATTGTAACTCTATTTCTATAAAACTTAAAAAAAGGTAAAACAAATATGTGATTTTAGAAGTCAAGTTTTGGGATGCCTGGGTGGCTCAGTCGTTTAAGCGTCCGACTTCAGTTCAGGTCATGATCTCGTGGTTCGTGGGTTCGAGCCCTGCATCGGGCTCTGTACTGACAGCTAGCTCAGAGCCTAGAGCCTGTCTTCAGATTCTGTGTCTCCCTCTCTCTCAGACCCTCCCCTGCTCACGCTGTCTGGGTGTTTGTTACATGGGTGTGTATGTTTTATGAAAATTCATTACACTCCGAATTTGTGTGCTATTCTGTGTATGTCAGAATTTAGTAGTTTTTCTTCTTAAATCCCCAAACCAAAATCATGAGAACATTCTATTTCTTTATCTTAGGGTATCTTCTTTTATTATTCTCAGGTTTAAGAAAAATTATTTATATTTTCCAAACTAAACGTCTGGAAGTTTATATTCTACATTGAAGTCTGAGTTTGGCTTAGGATCAAGTTACATCACAGGTGCCAGATTTGAAATTCTATTAGATACTTAAACAATAAATATGTATTCTAGGGTCACATGTACATCTTCCTTAACTGTAGGAAAACAGAGTATATTTGTATTTGGGGACAACGTAGGGACAGGGTAATAGGACATAGGATGGCTTTAGACAAATGGGTGTTTGTGTGAAAAATGAAGATATTGGTCAGTATATTCCTGCTGTTTCTTGGCGCAGGCTTAGCAGCTGGCTCTTTTGAATTCTCCATCTTCTCAGGGACCATGTTGAAACTACTATAGCATTGACCACTCAACAATGATGGAATTATTGATTGTTTTGAAAGCCCCTAATATGGCTTGGCTAGTTGAAGGATAAACATGAACCCTGAACATGAAGTCCTATTTACACAAAAGGTAGATTGTAAACACCAGTGCAAAGGCTGAGATAAAATGCTTGAATAGGAGCATTTTTGTGAGGGGCAGGCAGCTTTGGGCAATGGTTGCTACCCAGCCTTCATATCAGGAGAGGTCCAAATTGGCCACTTGTGGCAAGTTTCAGGCTGATTTTATCTAGAAGCCCAAATTCTGAGAAGTGTGACTCTTGTGGCATGAGAAGAGGGACCCCTGAGCTGTGTGTGTGTGTGTGTGTGTGTGTGTGTGTGTGTGTATATGTGTGTGGTGGAGGGAGGATTAAGCTTCACTTCAAAGATAGTAAAAGTCCATCTGAACTTCTGATTTCCATGTTGGCAAGAGTAGTAGGAATTAAATACTTCATTTAACCAATATGATAAAATATATTCTAGAAAGTTTCTTAGAAATATTAAATATATTTTTGTCTAACTACAATTCTGTTTTTTACTTGCACTTAAACATATATATTTCATAATCATAAATATATATATATAATATATATCATAATCTCTGTTTCCTCTCTCCCTAATCCCTCTTTATCCCCTGAAATCTAATCCCCATCCTACCTTTTTGCCCAAATTGGCTCCTAGAAGTGACCACTGTAACATCCAACATCCTTTTGATTTGGTTCTGACTATCCCTTCCACAGTCCTCATTATTTCTTCTATTTGCTTCTTGGAAATTTTTCATCCTTTCACATTTCCAGCATTATACTCTTCTCATTGGCTTGCTAACTTTCCAATTCTCCTGAACTTTCCCATCTGCCTCTTGTTCCTCCTCATGCCCATTACCCAAGGCTCTATCCTTGGTCTTCCACTCTTCTTGCTGGCACCACAGTGTGTGGAGATTGTGTCTGTTCTCATGGCTGTGAGCACATGAGGTTGATTACTCACAGATTTACAGCTTGCATCCTGCCCCTTGCTCAAGGTTAATTCCCATATCTCTGACTGCTCACTGGTCATTTTCATTTGAAAGTCTTCCCATGGCCTTAGATTCAATAGTCTCTAACTGAGCTCATCATCTCCCCCACAGAACTAGTTCCCCTTCCAAGTTCCTTGTTTCTGCCATGGCACACTGTCTCACAGTTTTTGCAGCTCAACACTTTGAAGTCACTGCTACTGTTTCTTTTGCCTTTATTCTTGCTTGTCCCATCCCTATCATGTCTGTTGGTCATCAAGTTCTACTGATTCCCACCCTGCCCCACATTTTCTTACCATCTCGAGTCTTTTCCATATTCTAATTTGGGGCTTCATCATCTCAGGGCTAGGTCATGATAGCTCCATTCCTACCAAGCTGCCTCGGTCTAGTCTTCCACACTCTGGAGCATCTGATTTCATATGCTCAATTGGTAAATTTTTTTTCCCTTAAGCTCTCTGCATTTTCTCATCATTCTCCTGCATACAGCTTTTGAGGCATCTACAGTATTCATTGTTCTTTCTTAGTTTCAAATTTTATTTAAAAATTTTTAATGTTTGTTTATTTTGAGAGAGAGAGAAAGAGAGCAAGAAAGTTGAGGAGGGGCAGAGAAATAGGGAGACAGAGAATCTGAAGCAGGCTCCAGGCTCTTCAGTGCTTGAACTCATGACCTGAGCCAAAGTCAAACGCTAAACCAACTGAGCCACCCAGGTGCCCCTCTTGGCTTCAAATTTTTCTAAATAATAGAAAGGATGAAGGGATAGGGAGAAATTGGAGAATTGGCAATGCTGCTGTGTGCTAAGAATGGAACAGGAAGCCTCAAGGAGCCAAATACTTGTAATTCTGTAGTGACGTGTGCTGATTTCAAAGCTCTGCTGTCTTAAGACCTGGTGAGTTTACCTGCCAACAGAAGAATAATAACTGGCCTGGTGAAGGAGACAAGGAAAATTTGGTATTGGTCATATTTCTCCTTCTAGGTTATGATCTGTTTGTAGAAGGAACCAGATGGTATTCTTCTTTAAATCTTACAGTGCTAACTAATTCCTAAACTCCTGGAAGTTTTTAGAAATTCCTATTGATTCATTGTTTGATTGACTAATCATAATAATTGATACTACTGAATCTCTTTGTGACCTCCACTGACTCAGTCAACCAATGAATCCCTAACCCAAGTTACTTGAAGATATTTTTTTAAGTTTATTTATTTTGAGGCAGAGGGAGCATAAGGGAGGGACAGAGAGAAGGGAAGAGAGAGAAAATCCCAAGCAGACCATGTGCTGACAGTGAAGGGCCTCGAATTCACAAACTGTGAGACGATGATCTGAGCTGAAATCAGGAGTCAGACGTTTTATACTGTAACAATGCCAGTGGTATAGCGGGCTGTATGCCTTGTTTCTGACATACTAGGTCAGTCACATCTACATGTACCTTTTTCAGAAAAAGGAACAAGAGGGTCACCTAAGTGGCTCAGTCAGTTAAGCATTCAATTTCAGCTCAGGTCATGGTCTCATGGTTTATGAGTTCAAGCTCCACATTGGGCTCTATGCCGACAGCTCAGAGCCTGGAGCTTCCTTTGGATTCTGTGTCTCCTTCTGTCTCTGCCCTTTGCCCACCCATGCTCTGTCTCTGTCTCTCTCTCAAGAATAAGCATTAAAAATAAAGAAAAAATTAAAAAAAGAAAAAGGAACCAGGAAAGAATCTTTTGATTCAGTTATATCCAAATATTGGGGGAAATATGTTGAAAAATAATAAAATAACCAAGTAAGTTGATTTAGGAAGGAAGGAGGCTAAAATAGAAAGATAGAGAGAAAAACACACGATTGAATTTGAAAAAGTCTTTTTATTTTTAAAATGGAGTGTGACTTTCTATTTTATTCTTGAAATCACTTTTATTCTCCTAACCATACATGCTGATAATATCCAGATAAATATTTGGCTGATAATAATATATAACACTCTTTTTAGCTTTGTCAAGTGATATCTGTTCAAAAAGAGGTCATGCATCTTGATTCCCCAATACAGATCACTGCAAACCACAGGCAAAAGCAGGAGATTCAAATGCTAGAGAGTTTAATTCTACTATGTTTTGAAAATCACCACCTTTCATCCACCTCTTCACCTCAGAGAAAACCCTTCTTTTCTTGGTCTAATGAGTGTGTAGGTATCTCTAGCAACCCACAGAAAAACTGGGCAATGTTTTACATAGTGTTAATAAATTTTGCAAAACAACATAATGTATGCTATATGTGAAAACAATACAGACTGAGATGGTGGGGTAGTTCTTCTGTATAAATTTCATCATGGATTTTGACATATTTTCCTAGGAGTGGTAGTATAAGGCAAAAATGTACAATGAAATGGAGGTATATATTTTCAGGACTGAAGCCAACTCTCAAAAACTCACAGCATGAGGAACAAGGGATAGACAAGTCTGGTGTTAATGCTAACCCTTTAAGTCAGCTGCTTCGTCAGGTTTCTTAGCCTAGCTAATGGGTCTGGATACTGACTTGAATTTCATCTTGACTTACACTGATAAAACATTGGACTCTGTGAAGTCTCTTCTACCAAGTATATTACAAGATAGGGTCCCTGTGTTATCTTTGGTTATGGTGGCACATCCAGTACAATTGTCTATTGAATAATAAGAGGATGGTTGTTGTTTTATTTGCTCCCAGAATGAGCATAGGTCTGCTGCTTTCCTTATCCCATTAGCAGGGATAGACTCTTGTATATAAATGTTTGATTCAATAGCTGTTAAGAGTTCTGTTCCTTACTCTCTATTATAAGTACTATAATTTATATAGATCAAAACACAAAACAGAAGAAAACTCTAAAACAGCTCTTGGTGTTGTGAAATGAAAATGCAGGACCTTGGGCAAGTCAAGAGAGTACTTTTGGTGTTGGGGATGTAGGTAAAGACAGACAGATGATGTGGGATTTTCCTTATGGGCATTTTGAAGATTGTGGATTTTACTGTAAGTATGATAAGATGTCAGTGAAAGATTTGAATGTGGGGAATGCAATGGTCTAAGTGATTTAAGGAGACCACATATACTGCCTTGTAAGAATGAAAAGAGCTCCCATCTTCCCTCCCTTGGGCTTCCTTGCTGCTCAGATCCCATGACTTCCCATAGCTACTACTCTTTCACCCCACTCTCAGCAGGAGCAATCTGCTGATGAGTCAAGAGGAGGCTTTAAGAAGGAATGGGTGGCCAACTAGGCCAATGCTACCAAAAAGCTTAATAAAACTAGAACAGGAAAATATCTGCTGGATTTGGAGCATGGAGGTCTCAAGTGACCTAGCAAAAGCATTGTCAGTGTCAGCAGCATATTGGAGATGGAATCTAGACAAGACTTTGTTGAAGAGAGAGTTTGGAAGTGAGCAATGGAAACAACATGTCTGCACAAGTCTATAGAAGAGCAGCTATAAAATGAAGTAGAGACGGGTAGTGATTGTAGGGGCAGCAGGGGCAAGTGGGATCATTTAGGATGGTTGCCAGCAGAGTCTACTATTTAATAGGCTTCCAAGAATGAGCCAGCAGGGAGAGACTGATGACACAGGAACAGTCCCTGATAGTGTGGAAAAGGGTGGGATCTAGAACCTATCGAAAGGATTGCTTTTCCAGTGGAGAAGGGGCACTTCTTTCACTGTAATAGAAGGGTGAGGAGAATGTGGATGCTGATCTAAGTAGGTTTAGAAATGCAATATTGGGAAGACTAGGGAGGGGATAGCTGTGCTCCTTTCACTGCAGGCAACAGAAAGTAACTATGGTTAACATTTTTTTAAGATTTTATTTTTAAATAATCTCTACAGCCAGCATAGGGCTTCACCTTGCAACCCCAAGATCAAGAGTGACATGCTCTACCAACAAGCCAATCAGGTGCCCCAACTATGGTTAACTTAAGCCAAAAATAAATGTGTTAGATGAATTTTGGGTAGCAAAAAAAAAAAAAAAGAAAGAAAGAAAGAAAGCCGCTAATAACCAGTGATGGTACCACTGACAGTTCACTATGGGGGTTGGCTCCCTTTTAGGCCTCTGGATAGAGAAGCAGGAAACACAATTCTTTACTCAAAGATCTAGTATATCTCTCAGAACAGGGTAATGTAGCAGGAGCAGAATTCATTTCCTTACACTGTACAAGGGTATGACGTCTTTAAAAAGAGGCTGTCACATATGGCTTCCTTTCTTCCACTCCTTCTCACTAGTCCTCTTTCTCTTTCCTCTGTTCCTCCTCCCAGGTTCTAGGTTCTGGCCACCTCCTCTGAGAGCAGATCCTCTTGTCTCCAGGGGTCATTTTACTCCATTTCTTCAGAGTAATGGGGGCTCCTCATCTGGGGTGTAGCCTGGAGAGGTCAGGGTGGATTAGACTAGTGCGTGGGGTTGGTGGGATGCTCTAATTCCTGTTGGTCTTTCAAGCAGTGAACAGCATGACTGAGTTTCCACAGGAATTACACTCCTACACAAAGAAAGCACTGATTTTGTCTGCAGAGGCAGCACAATTTAGTCCCACACAAAGGAAATACATTTTGACCCTCCCCCTTTCCTAATAGTTATTCTGGTTTTACAGTGTTGAGAAGTACTTGATGTGGTCCAGAGCCTCTTTTATTACCAGAGCTGCTGCTATTGGTGGCAAATAGTCCTTTTTTAGCCATCTATTATCTAGCCATGGCATACTCTTGTTGAATTTTTCCTCATCCTCCAGGAAGAAATAAATGGTAGTAACTTAGTTTGTCCTACCATACCATTATGAAGCTTCAAAGCTAAATAGATGTCAAAAACAAAGAGAGGGGTGACCATTTTAGGTAAAATTTCAGAGATAATATTCCAAAGACTACCTTTCAGTTTTGTAGGCTAAAACACAACTTTGTCAGTTCCCTGAAAGTTTTTAAGTTCTTGAGGACTCATGTGCAGTTGTCAAATTACAAGGGATTTTTTGGGTTGTTGTTAAAATAAATTATTCTACCAATTTACTAATTTAGGAGATAATTCTTAGAAATCAGAGTACTTGTAACAACTGAGCAGCTCCCTTTTCTTTACTGTAGAAAGTCTACATGGAAAACCATATTATTACTCCTTGCTTCTTGGCCCAGAGTAACTAGGATGGAGTACAAAGATGGCCCCTTCCAAACACAAAGTCCAGGTTTAATCTGGATCCTTCAGGTTACAACTCCCACATGGCACTTTCTCTTTTGCTTTCCCCTGATTTATTAGCTTCCTTGAATTAGTTCACAGCCAGTGAGTTTTCTTCCCTTCACTAAACTGGTTGCATTCATCTTTGTATTGCTATGTTCTGTTCTCAGAGTCCAGGGCTGGTTTTGCATATGGTAGGTGCTCAAGACTGGTTTGTGGTGTTACCACCAGAAGGTTTCTGGAAAAATACTTTCCACCTTGACCCTCAAGATGCTAGATGATGTATGGAGTGAGCAAGGGGCTTAGAGTCAGAAGCTTTAAGTTTGATTCCTGATTTTGCCACTTACTAGCTATGTGACTTGAGGTTAAATCACTCAATACCTCTGAGCCTCAGTTTCTTTCATCTACAAGATGAACAATCCCTATCCAACAAGATTATTGTGAAGATCAAATAAGATCAGGTATGTCCAAGTGTTTTAAAGCCCCTATAAAACTAAGAGTTTACTAGTGATCATGGAGTCAGAACAAAGGAACCAGGATGACCTTAATGACTATTGTTAACACCCACCACCACTTTGGTCTACCTGTCTTTTCATCTCTATATCCTTAGCAACTAGCACAGTGCTTTACAGAGTAGGTTCTCAGTAAACGTTTTTTTGAATGAAAGCCAATGCTATTAAAATAACTTCTGCATCTTGCTTAGGTGTTGGCTGGGGGAATAGAAGGCAGATGGTTCTAGAACATTTCATGTGGTTGAGGGTAATGCATACAGAGATGAAGAACATCCCCTACTTGGAGGAGCCTGGGAGGCAGGAGTAGTTGTAGGACCCCTTAAGGTCTATAGGGTGTGTCTGCCAAGCTCAGCTGGTGTTATCCCAGGAAACTGATTGTCCTGATGAGATCTCTTGAGATAGCTTGGTTGTGACTCTGTTATTGGGACACTGATGTCCGGATACTACACAGCAAGCTTGGGGTTAGAGTGACACCTGAAATGAGGATGGGAGGCACACTGAGAAGAGTGGGTTGCTTTTGAAAAAGAGAGAGTATTGGCCATAAGCCAGTGGAGGGAAGCATTGAAGTGGCATAGGGAGGAGACAAGATTGGAGCAAACCGTGGTTGTTCTGTCCCACTGGAGTGGAACTGGCCACTGATGTGGGGTATACGGAATCCTGTGGTATGCCATTTCAGTGGTAGTGACCACGTAAGCAAACACCAACCTTCCCTGAAAACATCCTTTTAAACATCAGAATGGTAATGTAACCAAGTTATTTTTGTGAGGGCCACCTCATTAAGGGATTACCTGATATGATATAGATTTTCAGCATTTTACAGAATAAGTATAGTTTTAATTTTATTACAGTACTCTCTTTTCTTTCCACAAACCTCTGAAAGAAATAGCTTATCAAAACATATAATTTTTCTTTGTTCTACTGCAACTTATAGAAAGACTAGTTTAAAAAAATTTTTTTAAGAATCTGAATTGAAATCTAGCTTGAACAAGTCTAAAATTGTATACTTCATATGACATAGAGTTTAGAAATATGTTTGCTTTTTAAAATAATTATAATTTTACTTATATATGCAATAAATTCTATGACTCTAAACTTTGCAAATGCTATTGGAACTTAGTGACTTAGGAAAACTTGTAAATCTAAAAAAAAAAAAAACAACTATAGGTAAGGTTGGAGTGTGAGTGCCTGATACCACTGAGGCACCCACTTTGAAGACCTCCATCTCCAAAATCAGACTGCCAGCTATAGGACACAGGCTAAGCTATAAGAAAACTAGCTAAGAACCACACCATTCCACCCAAAGTGCCCTTTTGGGTGACCTAAGTAACTGACCCTGCTTTTCCTTTCCTGGGTCCTAAAAAAAAAAAAATTTTTTTTTAATGTGTATTTATTTTTGAGTGTGTGTGTGTGAGAGAAAGAAGACAGAGCACGAGTGGGTGAGGAACAGAGAGATGGAGACACAGAACCTAAAGCAGGCTCCAGGCTCTGAGCTGTCAGCACCAGCACAGAGCCCAATGTGAGGGTCAAACTCACAAACTGTGAGATCATGACCTGAGTCAAAGTTGGACACTTATCTGGCTGAGTTACCCAGGAGTCCCAAGAAAGACAGGTTTTTAAAAGAAGATGGGTTTTTGCTTCCCTTCATCTACCTACTGTGGAAAACCACTGCCGAGGAATGGAAGGTCTATGACCCTCTCTGCGTGTCAGGCTCGGGGCAGACTTAGGAAAAGCTGCCAGGCATAGATAGGGAAAGTCCTTGCCAGCCCTGGTTTGTAGGACAGTTTTGGAGCCTAGAGAGACCGCCAGTGTTCAGCACACTTTGGTGTGATGGTCCTCCACCAGCCGGTCATCCGCAGCTGTCAGCTCTGCCGTTACCCGGAGACTCCGTCCTCCTGGGGCTGCATTCGGTTGCACTGTGAACACGCTGGACTCCATCCTCCCGCTGAGCTTTCTCAACAACAACACAGGACTTCTGTGGGAGGCGGCGGGGCAGTGTGGGCCTGCCTGGACAGTGCAACCTGGAACACTGGGAGTGAACACAAACAAGGACATTGCAGCTTGAAGAAAAAAAACTTGGCAGAAGGACCATGGATCTGATGCCTTGGCTTGGAACAGGAACGAGGAATCCAATTATAGTCCACTCTGTATAGAGAGTAAAAAAAAAGAAAGAAAAAGAAAAAAAAAGTGCTCTTAATCCCACAGAACTAAATGAGAGAATAAGAACCAGATTTAGAGTAAGTCTTTCGTTCAAGATTTTCCTTTAGACGGTGTCAAGATGGAAAACATACATCTCTTGGAGAGTGAAGAATGCTCTCATTTGTAGAACAGCTAATTAAAGCACCTTATAACCTGAATGACCTGTTGTGGGACTCTAGAGCTAAGCAAAGAATGCACTTCCTACAGGACAGAAGTACTCTTGCCCGGCACGTGTGACGTGTTCTGTGTGCTCTCGACTCTGATATGGGGGCACAATATTTGAACGGACCTCAGAACTCCCAGTTGTAGTTATTCTTCTTTAAGGGGATAAGCTACAAGTAGAGCAAAAGGCTGTCACTTGTAGCTTGAGGCTTATGTTTTGTCACCTTAGAGCTGTATAATCTGTTTCAGGCAAGTGTAAATATCTATTTCTGTAGAAATATATAAGTATCCATTTTGTCATGGGACTAATTATCAAGGGAGTACAGTTATTTCAAACCTAGGGTCTTAATCAGAACACTTGAAATGATTTTTGATATTATATTTAGATTTTACATTCGTGGTGAAGAATCTGCTTTTTATTTTTTATCATTACGATTGCCTAGAGTAGCCCCTACCCTCTGATCTTTCCTTGGGGCTTGCAATTAAATGAGTAATGATCTTGGAAGGTTAAGTAGATAGTAGGATTGTGAAAACCTATTAAATCCAATTATTATTTTTTTTCCATGACCATGAAACACAATCTCTAAAAGCTGAGCTTGTGCAACTCCCTGGAAGGCTCATGGCTCAGCTCAGTGTTGCATCTAATGAAAACAAAACCAAAAATAAAACACAAGTGATCCATGAGGCTGGCTCTTTGAGCCTCATTGCTTTGTAATTGTAAACATCTGAACTTCAGGATTTTCAGGAAAAGTTCTGCCCTGCAAGATGTGCAGGAAATCGAGAGTAACCCAGAGCCACCATTATTTTTGACTGGTGAGTCTTCATGCTTCTTGTCATGATTCTGCCAACTCAGGTGAGAGAGAGATTCCTTTCTTCCTGGAAAAGTTCCCAGCTGGCCTGGAAGAGCAAATAGCCATTGAAGGCCAGGTTTTCTGGAAGTTTCCTCAGTCAACTGAGATCTTTAGATGGAGAGCCACTTGACATCCTCCTAGATCTCTATCATGTCATGAGGAGGGGATGCTGACCCATCTTGGTACTGTCATTGCCTGGACATGGGTGGTGGTCTTAGTGGTAGTTGTGCTCGATACCAAGGAAAGGTGAGTTACGCCACTGTCACCTGCATTGCTTCAGAGCGGGAGGTATTCCAGTTGCCTGGTTGCCTGTGTGGTCACAAGGTTTAATAATCTTTAAAGGGTGGAGCTCCCTCTGATGAGTTTTCTTCTTGCTGTTAAAATTCAGAACGTCCTGTCCTCGCAATAATAATAATAAAAATCACTCTTCCTTTGCTAAAGGCATTAACGTTTAGACTTCTGTTTATAACACATGTTCATGATATAGATCTGGCTTCCTCCAATCACATGAACAATGGTTTCATGATAAAAAATACAATCCCTTTAATTTGTAGAACACATTAAATTTTATGAAGTACTTTTATACCAGTTCTCTCCTGTGTTCCTCAGGCAAACATGGGAGCTGGACACGGAAGGCATTCTTCCTTTCTTCCCAGCCACCATCCCTTTTTAAGAGCATGAGGTGTGTGAGGTCCTAAGTGTTGAGGATCAAAAGTCACCTAAGCAGTAAGTGGTAAAGCCAGGACTAAAATCTAGGTCTGCTAGGTCAAAGATTGGGACCCTATTTTTGTCAATATTTTGAAGCTTTGGCTGCAAGAATTATTTGATGATTTTTTATAACAAAAAATGATAATATTTTAGAAAGACAAATACTACTAAAATAATCTCCTGGTAGCATCTCCAAATCTCCAGGTCTTTTGCTGAATCTCAGTTACTGGGAAGAGATAATGGTCTTCCATTTGAGTGAGTCCTGAAGAGAGCGCTGATGTTGCTCTCCATCATTCAAAATATTAAGGGGCTCTTGGGTGGCTCAGTCAGTTAAGTGTCTGACTTCAGCTCAGGTCATGATCTCCCGATTCGTGGGTTCAAGCCTTGTGTTGGGCTCTGTGCTGACAGCTCAGAGCCTGGAGCCTGTGTCAGATTCTCTCTCTCTCTCTCTCTCTCTCTCTCTCTCTCTCTCTCTCTCTGCCTCTCCTCTGTGCTCTCTCTCTCTCTCTCAAAAATAAACAGACATTAAGAAATATTCAGGGTTCCAAAAATTCCTCTAGGGGAGATGGTATGCCTTTTGTTTTCTACTTCAGGGATAGAAAGAGGTCAGATCCACTGAATCCTGAGCTGAAAGCAAAGGGAGAGGAGACCTAAGCATTGTGCTTCTGAAAAAATTGAGGCCAAATATACTAAGTGATTACAAGGTTATACAGCTTTGTCCAGCAAGACATAAATCCCAACTTTTAAAACTATTCCAATCTAAATCATGACAATGAAGAATATACAGTGAAGAGTGTCATTTTCAACTGCAAGCTGTGTGTGCCATGATCTGGGCATAGATGGAGCAGTGAAAGCCTGAAGTATGGGCAGAGGGTGCTTTCACCACCACTGGGGCACAGCCTGCCTCCCAGGATATTATCTGCCAGCTTGTTTGCTCTTTAGACTCCTGTTTGTCTAAGCTGTTGATCATAAACATGAGACAGAGACGGTTTCCTGACTAAGAAATCCCTTTGACATTCTAGCAATGACTCACAGAGCCACTTCATGCCCACAGAGTAGCCAGTGTCACCTTGTGGTGTTCTTGGCCTGTCACACGTAAAGCACGTAAATCACATAAAACACGGGAATCCAGTTCTCCTGGTGCCAGCCTGTGCTCCTGAGAAGCTGCTTTCTTCAGTTCCTAAAGGGAAATCTCTGGGCAGCTTCAGGTTCTCCCAGGCTCCTAGTCCTGGAGTTCTCCTGCCCCACTGCTCTCCTTCTCTCTGAACCCCTGATTCTGACAGTCTGTCCCATGCTGGGCTTCTCCCTAGTTGATCCCTTTTTATATTCTTTCTACTCCATTATAATTTTCCTGACAGTGGAATCCTTGACGGGATCCTGTTTCTCTTATATCCTAGCAGAATACAAGCACCTAGTAAGTACTTAAAAATACTTCTATATGGTTAGCTGTGTGATTAATGGGAGCCACTTCCAAAGATTCCTCTCTTCCCTCTCTCTCTCCCTTCTCCCTCTTCTCTCTTTCTTCTTTTTTCCTTTTTCTCTTCCTTCCTTCTTTCTCCTTCCACAAATACATATTGCAATAAGAGACAGGCATTATGCTTGATTTGGGGGAGAGAGAGAGGAGGAAGGCTGAGGTGGCCCTTCTCGTCATGTTTGTGATGACTTGGGATGTTACCAGCAGTGTAGAACAGGGGAAGGTTGTGCTGTGGAAAAGAGCATGAAGGCATTTATCTCATAATCAGAGATGAGTGTTGGGGGAGAAAGGCTGGCTTCCTTCTTTACTTGGGGAAGTAGAGCTGAGGAGGGGTGCAGTATGTGTCTGAGGGAGAAGTAGAGCTACGGCATTGCTAGACTCTGACTCCAGCAGTTTAGAAGCCAGGGACCTTTGGGCAAGTTTTAACACCGCCAAGCCTGTGGTGCTTCATCTATAAAACAGGTGGTTGTGAGGATTGCATTACTTATATGAAAGTGCTTCTTCAACTCTTACTCTACAAATGTGAAGGATTTGATTGTATAGGGCATGTCACATTTTTTTCCCCTCTGCAAAACTTGACATGAATTGTTGGTGCCTCCCCTTTGAGCATGTGATCAGAGGTAATAGGCCGGTTCTTTGTACATGGAAGTAAGAACTCTGTGCGCTAGGAATCGTGCACATGTATTTCTAAACTGAAGCAGCATTTTGTTAAGTGACACAGGCCATGCCTGAATGAGCCAATACTATACAGTTGAAGTCACACTTGGAAATTGTTCATAATGGAGAACACAGTCCCATGATGGTTTGAAAAAAAAAAAATTAAGGTCAAAGCCTACTTTTCTGAAACAATAGAGACCACCTCTCCATCTGCCCAAATTAACCAATCCAAACCAAAAGATGAATCCCGCCTAGATCTTTCTCACTTGTTGCATTTTACCACAATTTCAGGGGCCCCTGCTGTGGCCAGGGCACTGAGCCACGGCATTCCAGGTGTGATGCTTCAAAGTGACTCATCTTGGAAGGGGACTGGAAAGGCTAAATATTCACTGGTTTCTCCATTGGTTAAATGGGAGGATATGTACTGATCAGATTAATAATCCTTTTTTTCTCTGGAATAATAACTTAAGATCTATATAGCCCTCCTCATAAAACATGATGTGAACCAAGCAGGACATGACTGTGAAACCAGTTCCTGTGGGTGACAGCCACCATAAAGCATACATCGCTTTCACTGGGAGCCACTCATGGTGCCCTGTGTTGAAAGCCCATTTCCCGTTACCTAAGAGTGGCTCCTTCCCCAGCTATGGCAGAGCTTTCAGACAGATTTCTTTGTACTGGTCTATGGACTTTACATCTTGCTTTCTCCATGGCTGCAGACTGGCTTTCTTTAGAGAAAGACTATTATGATCTACTTCCAAATGGTCGAGCTCTCTATTGCAATTTACAGACTCACTGGTTTTAAAGGTAGTTTCTTCAAGGTAATTCCATCAAATCATATTTTTGGTTGAATCATTTTTTGGTTTTCAAAGTTACATATACCAGAACGATGCTTTTCAGAGACCTGTTGAGTAACAAGGGCAATATGTCACACTTAACTGGCTTCCTTGTTGACATGGAGACAGTTATTGGGTGTTGGTATTATAATCAGTGGTAAAGAAGTACACTGACCACTGATAATATCTCTTGACTTTCTCCATTCCTGAGAAGTGGTCACCTGACATTAATGCAGCAAATAGCGAAGTCTGTACCTACATAAGGAAGACTGGGTACAGGATAACATAGTTTCTCCAATGACTTGTCCTGGACAATAAGCTGTGTATGTGGCATTAATGTAGTTGAGTTTAGAAGAGTCTCTGGGCATTAACGTTTTCATCTGAAAAATGAAGGGGCAGAACAAGATGATCTTCAAGTTTCATCTAGGAGAACTACTCGGTGACTCTCTGAATTAGTGACAATCTTTTGGATTAACTGGAAATAAAAAACTCTGCTCTTGTTTTTATCTTTGCTAACAACTTGCTAAATGACCTATGACTTCCTTGTCTGGGTAATGGGCTTGTTGCTGACTTCTGTGTGGCCTGCCCTATGGCGTGCATTCTTCTCCCTTACCCAGAGGCTCCAGACTATCAGAATGCCTCAGGAGGGGCTATATTTTTATAAGGTTGCAACTGGCTACAGCTCAGAGGTCATTGATCCATGGAACCATGGCACTCTTCAGTGTGACAGTGTAAATGGCCCATTTTTCCATTTACTTTTTCCGTCTGGTCCCTGTAGTCATTTCAGTGTGAGACTCTTAGACTCAGTTGATCATTTAAGATGACTGTCACTTGCATAAGGCACAGGAAACCTGGATCCAGAGCAGCAAATTAAAAGACAATGAGAATCCCTTTGGGAGTCAGGGAAGTCAGGAGCCTGGACGGAGAGCAAGAAGAGGTTCAGGAGGGAGATCTCACCCCAGGCCCTGGACTGTCACAAAGAGGCCAGGCCAGGGCATCGGGGCAGATGGGTACCTGCAGTAGAGGCCAGCAGCACGTAGAAACTATGTCCTAGGAAGGAGGCCTGGCTTCCTTCTCACTGGCCTCAGCTCAGCCCCATGGTTACACCAAATCCAGGTGTCAGCATGACCCCCTAGTACCAGCAGGAAACATCAGTAATGTTTAACCCTCTGTTTCCAATTCTAATCATTTTGATGAAATTATCCTCGACCTCCTTAGTTATTACAGCCCGTGAGTGGATGTATGCCCCATGACATCTTAGATTTTCATGGTCCTTATATTTCACAACAGGGATCTCACCTCTGTCAGTATTTTCATGTCCTAATAACTGTCATCAGAGCTTGAGTTGGTTGTATGGTAATAAACAGTCGTGCATCTGGGACATGGCTCTGTAAATCACACAACAGGAAACTCCACATCATATGGAAAGTTGTACTTTTAGTTTCATAACTCAACTTTTGCCTGACAAAGATAGCTCTTATTGAAACTGAGCCTTCAAAGCATAAGAAATATATTTAAATATTTTGTGAAATGAGATCTTTGTACAATTTTTTTCCTATATGTCATCTTTTTGTAGTATTACCATGATTCTCTGAGGTAAGCAGAGAGGGAATTATTTTAACCAATTTATCAAAAAGGAAACTGGAATTAAGGGAGATTAAGTGACTTTGGTCATGTCTTACTCTTACTAAACAGATCATAACTGGATCCGGAGGTTTATGCCTCTAAATCCATGTTTTTTCCTCCCTCCTGCAGCTGCTTCTGTGTAGCATGGTGTGTGTGTGTTTGTGTGTGTGTGTGTGTGTATGTATGCATATGTACTAAAACATGTATGCCAGTGAAGAGAAGCAAAGCTTGTTTTATCTAAGAACTATAAAAAAATTCTTGGTTTGGAAAATGACAAATGTTTGCCTACATAATATATATGGCACTTAAGTACAAAAAAAGAGTCACTTTCTGAAAATGTATAATAGAAAAATTCCATTGTATTAAGTAGATAGTACAAATAATTTTATATGCCTATTTTTCCTGGATTTATGACCTCTAATAAAAGAGTGTTTTGATGAACCGATTATAAGAAAATATCTCTGAGAATGACACTGTACAAGAAAATTTACCTCTGATTGTTAAATATGTATTGGCTATTCTCTATGTCTAAAATATGGTAAAGAAAACTCATAATTTTACAACTCTGTTATGTATCCATTGGTAGCAAATATTTATATAGTTTCATAAGGTTTCATATTTTACCTAAGCCACCCTCTCTCCCTCTTTTGTTGTTGTTGTTACATTACCAAAACAAACACAAAGCAAATAGAGCACACTGAACAGGTTAATGGCGTGGACAGTGGCTCCCATGGGGAAAGACGTGTATAGGCTGCCTCCTCCTTTCTCTTATTGAGATCAAGGCTCTGCCTCTTCAACTTGCCTGTCCACTCAGAGAGGTTGGATGTCAGTTTCCTTTACTTTCTTTTGTTTGTTTGTCAATTACTAATGTATTAGAAATATACTAAAAGCAAATTACCTATTAATTCAAATTTACTAACCTATAAAATTGGTTATACAGTCTTAATTATTTAACCGGTTCTAAATACTTTAAATCCTCAAAATGTTTGAAGACCTCTGTAGAACTTTGTGTGAGGATGGAAACTATGGCATGTCTATTAGGAAAATATTACTCTTGTTTATAAAGAAGCATTACTTAGTAAAAAAAAAATTACTTTGAAATACTGAAGTGTTTCAAATACTTATTTTGTGAGCACAGATTTAAAAAAAAACAATTAGATGCCATTTTTATGAGACATGCTGACCTTATTTTATCAAGTTTTTGCAAAATAAAAATACAAGTTTTAAAAACATAAACATCTCAAAACTTGAACTTTACATTATTTCGAGGAAAGTATAATATGTATTAGACAGCTGAACATTGAGTCTTTTAACACAAGAGCAGGGTTGACCTATGTGGAAAGTGCTCTTCATTTACTATCCCTCCCTACTGAATTATGACTTAGTTTTACCTTTAATGCCAAATTTTCATGTTAGGAAATAAGCTACAGAATGTTATCACTTCTCTTTTTCTCATGTCAGCACAGAGCCTGATGCAGGGCTCAAATCCACCAATCATGAAACCACGACCTCAGTAGAAATCAAGAGTCAGATGCTTAACTGACTGAGCCACCCAGGCGCCCCCTATGAATTCATGCCAGTTTTAGCATTAATGTTTCCTTTGTTCTTTGAGTGTACTTTGAGAATTCCTATTTATGTGCCCTTAATCATGTTATTTCCACATTTGAAATGTCTTCTTCCTTCCCTTTTACTAATGGAAGCCCTCCTCTGTCTTTCGACCACAAATCTCATTTTCTCTGTCCAATATCCTCAGGGTAGGTGTTTTCTTGGCACTCCTATAGAGCTCATTTCTAAATCACTGCTATTTATTTATTTATTTAGTTTTTATTTTTGAGAGAGAGCATGAGGGAAAGAGGGACAGAGAGCAGGGGGGACAGAAAAGCCAAAGCGGGCTCTGTGTTCACAGCATGAGCCCAGCATGGGGCTCTAACTCATGAACTTGTGAGATTATGACCTGAGCTGAAGTCGGGACACTCAACCAACTGAGCCACCTAGGCACCCCTTTAAAGCACTATTTTGTCACTTAGCATTTATTATTCACTTACCAATTTTAGGACAGAAAGATAAAAGTAAGCATAGATCTTTTGAAGAGTTATAATTTGATAGAAATGGTATTTTACAAAGTAAGAATATCCCATGAGAAATGAAGGACTAGAGGAGATCCCAAGTGAGAGGTAACATCTAATACACAAGAAAGCTCCCAGGGCAGTACTTGGTGCATCTCAGTCATCTGAATAATTGTGAAGCCCTTTTTGTGTAGCTGAGGAAGGGAAGAGGAATCATGGAAGGCCTCATGGCAGAACCGGCCTTCCATCCTAAATAAGTGAAACTGGGGTGAGTGCCGAGAAGGAACTGAGTCTAGGCCAGCAAGGCTCAAACAGTTTTGGTCTCAGGACTCTTTATATGCTTCACACATATTGAGAACCCTCAAAAGCTTTTGTTTCTGTGGATTGTATATGTTGATATGTACCTTATTAGAAATTGAAACTGAGAAAATCGATTTTTAAATTAGATCTTCATTTTAAAATAACAACTCATCACATTAAACATTGCTAACCTATTGTTTCTGAAAAACAATAGAAGTTTTAGAAACCAAATGTTTAATGAGAAGAGTGATATTCTTTTTTCCATTTTTGCCCATTGCTCTAATTTCTGGCTTAATAAAGGAAAAGTAGATTCCTTATCTGCTCTGCATTCAATATGTTGCAATATCATAGATCATGTAGCTCCTAGTAAACTCCATTGTGCACTCATGAGAAAGGTGAGTGGAAAAAGCAAGTAATATCTTGTATTATTTTGGAAATATTTTTTCCCAGGTGAGTTCCCTGAGAGACACTCAGGGTCCCCCAAAGGGGTCCTTGGACCACACTTTGAGAATCAATGGTTTATGCTATATATGGTTACCCATCCATCCCTTTTTTATGAATATTCTGTATTTTTCTCTCTCTCTCTCTCTCTCTCTCTGTCTCTGTCTCTCTGTCTCTCTGTCTCTCTCTGTCTCTCTCTCTCTCTCATTAAATAGCAAGCTTCTTGAGATGCCTGGGTGGCTTAGTTAGCCATTCCACTCTTGATTTTGGCTCAGGTCATGAAATCACAGTTTGTGAGTTCAAGCCCCGTGTTGGGCTCTGCACTGACAATGTGGAGCTTGCTTGGGATTCTCTCTCTCCCTTTCTCTCTGCCCCTTCCTCAACTCTTTCTCAGAAATAAATAAATAAACATTTTAAAAAATGCAGGCTTCATGAGGGCAGAGACTGTATTAGGTGACCAATAAAATGAATGGCTGATTTTGATGATGATGGTGTGTGTTCACATTTAAAACTACATATATGCACATATATATACATACCTGTATAAGTACATATATTTGTGTATATCTATCTATTGTTAGTGTTGGGGGTGTAAAAGTCCAAGCACTATAACTACTGTTAGAGGATAGAGCTGGCTATTAATGATTTGCCTAGAGATAGTAACAGAGGCAATCTTAGTACTAAAGCTTATCACTCTTTCTACAAAAGAAATTAGTCAGGAAAGGAAATCCACATTCATAGATAGGATGGCAGGCACACTGCCCATCTCACTTTTGCAAATTTTAAATTCCTAGAGCTTTTGGTGCCACTGTATCATGTCCCATTTCTGCCTGGTGACAGGTGGCAGGTGTGGTCGCATTTGCACGTGAATCAAGCATACCCGAAAGCCCAGGCTTTGAAAGAGCTCCATGTTCTTTAGCAGTTTTTCAAGAGAACTGAATCATGAACTGCTTAGCAGGTTCTTTTGGAAATCAGTTTTCATACAGCATGCTCAGGGCTCTGAGGGAAAAGTGAAATGTGCCCCAAGCCCCATATTCCTCTTCTAGAACGTGTTCTTTGGAAGTATGTCAAAACAGGGCCAGGTCTCATATTCCCTTCCTCCGGTGTAAGCCTTAACCAGACTTGATTTGCTTCAACTCAGACATTTAAGATGGAATTTAGCTACAAAGAAAGTTGAAAAATTCTTTGGCATTCAAAACTAAAAATGTGTATGTTTCATGTGTTTTATTTCTATTTTGTAGATGGAAAGAACAGGTTAGTCCACATTGAAACAATCAGATGAATTTATTTTATTAAAAACACATAGATTTACACATTTTTAAACCTAGAAGGAGGTCGGAGATTGTCTAGTGAGGCCAGCACTCTCTTTTACAGACGAGCCTGAGATCAAGGAGGGAAGAAGGACCGTAGGCTTTCTGTCTTTGAGTGTCTGAGCTGAAGGTTGTTTGTGTCGCATACTGTGCACCAGCCCGGTGAGTGGTTGAGTTCAGGCTGTTTAGAACCCAGGCATCGTCCTCTTGAGGAGCTGCACCATTTCCTGTATTGAGAGCTTGTGCATAAAATGAGGTATTGGGGACATGGTCTCTGGCACCGAATGAGTGAAAAGAGGCTTTTCATTTTGCTCTTATGGGGCCACTGTGCTTATCAGTGAGGCTTTGAATAAGTCATTCATTGGATGGGGACCCCAGGCGGGGGGTTCTCAACCCTGGCTGCCCATTCCAACCAGATGGGTCTGGGTAACAAAATTCAAGTCTCTAGTCCTCGAACCCAGATCAATTACATCAGAGTGACAGTGGGAGAGAGAGTGTGAAAATCACAGCAGGCAATCCTCACGCACACCAAAGTGGCAGGCTTTGCTCCGGGGTCTGCCTGTGGCTGCTCTTGAAACTTTGCTGTCTCTCCTCTTGCTCTGAAGATGGACTTAAGCTGCCCACTTACATCCTAGAAAAGAGACAGCATCCCTCACAGGTCTTGCTTCAAGACCTCAAGAGGTTGATTTTCTTGGAGAGGGAACGTACTGCCCATCAAGGCAAGTTGCCACCACCTCCAGCTTTGCGAAGGACCAGTAACTCTATGACACGCAGCTTCCTGCCTGTCTGCACACTGCCCACCGCATCACACGTCTGGCCTTCCATGAGCAAAAGTTTCACTACTGAAATCAGTGGGTGACCTTTCTCGTTTTTCATATACCCGGAAGAGACAGCTTGCTATCGAGTAGGTTTGCTCTTGAGTTTAAAACTTCTGCAAGATGGGAGAATCTTGCAATGGAAGCCTTGAATGAAGAGAATTTCTTGGTGCCTTTCCATTTTCCCTGTTTGCTGCTGGTCCAGGTGGCTAGTTTGTGAATGTTTTCAATGTCTCTGTAACTCGCTGAGGGGACGTTCTCACAAACTGTCCAAACGGTGTGGCCAGGCAGCCATTCTTTTCTCTCCACTTGTATTCTAAAGATGTTGGCGTTGTGGAAGCAAGTAGGAGATTCTAAGCTGTAATGGTCACAGTGCTGGCTCCTCCCTGGAGGGTTTAGGGCTGAAGGCCTGTCACAACAATGCCCTAGGGGAGTGGGAGCTGAATAAAATCATCCTTTGGAAAAGCTGAGTGGGAGAAAAGAGAAGGAACAGAAAAGCTTGAGGCCAGAAAGGAGAAGCTGTGCCGTCTGGTCTGCGTGCAGCCAGCTCAGGCCTCTTCTGCCTTTTGTGCCATCTTTAGCTCCTCCTGTGTGCTTCCCTCACCTTGGCCCCGCACCCCTGAGCCGTGGAGGAGGCTCCGGAGTTCCTGGCAGCCAGAGCAGGTGCTCTGGTCCGGGCTGCCCAAGGCAGATCTTGCATTTGAATGATCCTAGGGAGGAAAATGAAAACTCAGCCCTCACCATGCCCTCACCCTCCACTACAGGAAATTCAGTCCAGGAGCTCCCATGGACAAATCATGAAATTAAATATGGATATAATAAATCCCATTTTAGGAAGTGGTTTTGTTAGCAAAAACTGTAATTCTATCGTGCATGTATTTTTGCAAAGTAGTAAAACAAATGGGTGTGTCAAATACTCAGATATCTTTGTACATTTTGACTATATTTTGCTATGAATTATTAATTTGTTTTGTTCAGATAAGTAGTAGGAGATAATTTTAAAAGTTTAGAGTCTTTTGTGGGAGAAATAAAAATGATAAAGGCCTCCCAATTATTTTTCTCCTCCTGTTTATTAGAAGACTACCACTGTCCATTTTAGTGGAAAATCATCTCAGTTTCACTTTTGAAGCAAAATTTGAGAACTTCTGGTATAGTGGATGAAGTGTTAGACTCTAAGAAAAACCAAACACTGTCTCAAGTTGAGATTCTGGTCAGTGCTTTGTCCCTGACAAGCCTTGTGGCTTTCAAGCAAGTCTCAGCCCTCAGTCCTCCCTGAAAAAATGAGGTTTGCTCTGCTGGGCCCCCAACATGAAGGTTCAAGCTAAGTTGTCAGTGGCCTGGGAAGGAGGGGAGAGATCTTAATTATAAAGAAAATCACCCTGCAAACATTAGTTGATGATAGCAGAATGGAAACCAGCTGGCAGAAAGGCAAATCATGTTCTGACCAAGAGCCAGCGCAACTGTGTCTAGGAGCTGGTTTTTGACTGAAGCACCTGAGGAAAGAGTCTGAAGTTCAGACTTGGAGGGGAAGAGACAGGCGTGGGAGGACCCATACATGGAGAAAACAAAACTCAAGTGGCAAGAGAGGGAAGAGCAAGAGCAGAAGAGGAAGTTCCTCATTGTCTGTCAGTTTTAATTACTTCCTCTACAGAGACCCAAGGAGAAAAGAAAGAAGGTGCAGGCCAACAGGGGAAGGGAGACTTTTGTGGATCAGGAAGGGCCATGGGGCATGAAGAGCAAGACGTGTAGACAGACACCATTGAGGGATAGAACAGAGCCTCATCTTGAAATGCTGTAACCGATTAATTCACTGGAGGGTCTTCCAGTAAAATGCCTGAAATAGGAATGACTTCTAACACTGGCCCAAAGATAAGGATGCTGAGATGGAAGGGGCTTGGACTGTGTCCATGACAGGTCTGGGGGTTCCAACTTCAATGTCAGCATTTAATACCTTTAAGACAAAGGTCAAATTATTAGAACAGCTCAGCTTCCTCAGCTGCAGAATGGTGGGGTTAATCACTTCTCATGGATTTCTTACACTAAGGATCTATCAAGATTCTTGCGACAGAGTGAGCACTCATTAGAGAGTAGTTTTTATCATCTTGTTTTGAGTGAAATGGTGATTGTGGAGGAGACTTAAGAGCTGAGCATAGCTGTAGGGCAGGAATCAGGATAGTTGTGTGTGGATCCATCTGGGATTGTGAAGCAGGGACCTGGGGAGTGGATGTTAAGATAAACTACTCAATTATTCTGCATGTGTGTTGGGGGAGCTGGCTGGCTAGGTTTAGAATGTAGCCTGTGTGGTCTTCCCAAGTCACCAGCAGAGGAACTGAGGTAGCACACAGCCCTTCTGCTGCCTTGTGGAAAAGTAGAGAGGGAGATTCGAGACCAACCCTCCCCCCACCCCCCAAAGGAAGGCTATGAAAAGCTGGCTGTGAAGAAGCAGGTATAGTGGATATGAGTCTGGCCCAAACCCGTCATTGGCCATCTCAAAGCTCACAAGAATTGGTTGTAAAAAAAAAAAAAAAAAGAGAAATAGAGAGGATAGTGAAAGGAAGAATCTAGGAGAAAGATTGAGTACAACAGAAAATGAATAGAAATAAACATGTGGGGAAGGTGAAATGAGCAACTTCTTTCTTTTGTTAAAGGGTGATTTATGGGCTAAAGGATCAAGTTGGAGATAGTGGTCTGTGAAAAAACTCGACTGTGATGGTCCCTGTTAGAGTCCCGGAGGCAGTCCAAGAAGAGTCCCTGGGGGTGACAGGTGTCTCCCTTTGACATGTGGTGGTAGCAGCTGCAATGAAACCCAGGGGCACTGGGTCTGGGTCCTAGCTTCTCAGCAGCCTTTAACTAGCTCAATGACTCCCCTGTGGTCACGTCACCTCTCTGGGCCACACCTCCTAGCTGTGCAGTGAAAGAGTTGAATCAGAATATCAATTCTGAGCTTTTAACCAAATCCCCACCTCCTTCTGGACAACATAAGAATCTTCCACTGCTCTTCTTTCCCCAGTGTAGACAGTTAGTCCTTTTCAATAACTCTCAGCCCTGGCTGAGAACCCCCAACCAAATCATCACCCCGGCTCCTTCTGAGGCTGACATCTGGCTGTTCTGTGAGTGGGAAAGGATGAGATGTGTTCCCAGGACAGTAATAAAAGGAAGGTTGGAAAGGGAGCAGAGGGGCTCAGCGCACATTCTGATGTGGATGCTGCTCTGGAAGAAACTGTCTAGTGACAAAAGCTCAAGTGAAGGTGGGAACAGTCAAGCAAGGGGCTCATAGCTTGAGAACCGGAGGGATACAGCCTAGGGAGGCTGCAGCAGGAGATGATATTTTGAATCAGTATTGGTGCCAGACTCTTTCAGTGGAAACCCAGAAAATCTGCAACCAGCCCCTCTGCTCCTCAATCAGTGATGCTTCTGGCCTCAGCAGTGTCCTATTTAACTTACTTTGAAAATCTCTGCCTATCCCCTCCTCTTCATCTCACTATGCATATGCAGCTCAATAAAGTCTTGTGAAATGGGAGTTAAAGCATAAAGAGAGAATGCTTCTGAGTGGTTAAAAAACAAAACAAAACAAAACAGGTTCCAGAGCCTTACTGTCTCAGTTCAAATACAAGCTTACTAGCTATGTGTCCTTGGTGAGCTACTTAACCTCTCTGTGCCACATTTCCTCAGCTGTAAAATGTGATTAATAATCCTCTCAAGATCATGGGATTGTGACAATAAATGAGTTCCTGAGTATAAGGTGCTCAGAAGAGCACCTGGCATAGAGTAAGCACTATACAGTGTGTTAGCTGTTAGTATTGCCTATTTTCTCCCCTAAATGTGAGAAAATTTTCCCTTTATCAGTTCCTTTCTCAGTACTTTAAGCATTTTATTTTATTTATTATTATTTTATTTATTGGCAAAAGGGTAAAAGCCGGGAGCACACAATAAAGCAGCTGGAGAGTCAGTAATAACACACCTGAGGAATTTTCACTCTTTCTCTTTCCTCTTACTCCTGCTTTAATTTAGAAAGCCATTGGCCATTATTTTCTAATCATTCCAATAGGTAATTCTATCACCTGTAATTCATTGATTCCCCCGCCCCCCTCCCCCCAAAAGGAGTGCCAGTGGACTTAATGGAAGCAGCATTTGGGGAAAGATTGGGTGAGGGGGCTCTCCTCTCCCAGGTCTCTGTCTTCCTTCTGTCCTGCATCACTTCTGCAGAGAATGTGAAGCTAATTTTCAGATATAGTATCAAGTAATCTATTAAAATATGATGGAGAAAGAATAAGAATTTGGTGAGTTTTTCGTTGTTCTAAGCAGAAAGAGAAATAATAGCGAAGAGAACCCACTTTATAGGGTTTAAAAGTATTTATATAGAATTGGAAGATGTGGAGGACAAAAGATTAAAGGAGAATGGAACAAACATTTCTATATTCCCAGGGCTCTGTTTGGCAGTATTCTAGATTGGAAAGGAGGTACGGAAGTAAAGCAATACATATTATCTTTAATTGTAATTGTGTTTTATACAATATTTGTTAATGAGAAAGTATTAGGGAAAGCTTTTCCAAGAAGATATCCCAAAAGATAATCACAAGATTTAAAATTCAAGCCAATGAGACTAAAATGTTTTCACCGAAGTGTGTGTGCAGGGGTGGGGAGGGGGTTCTCATTTTGTAACATCAAGGCATTTTTTTTCCCCTATCAAATCACAAATACTTCCTTTCAACTTTGCAATTGCACTTACCCTTGTACACTCAGACCCAAAAGTCCCTTAAGCAAGGGAAAGTTACCTAACCACACCCCAAAACAGGAAAAATAAAAGACATTACTGTGTGAGCCACTTTCTTTCAGGCAATGTGCCTGTTGCGATAAATTATTTCATTTATTCATCGTGAGCTGGAGACAGTCACAGTAACTTGTTTACAGGAAGTTCTTTCACAAATAGGCTTTGCTAGCTTAACTGAACTTACATGAATGCTATCACTCAGAACCCCACCTATAATTATTTTCTTTCCTTCTCACCTGACCAGATGAGGAGGTGTGGGGTGGGGGCTCTCTGAAGACAGCGTGCTCTTCTTGAGGATTTCTGTCCAAAGACAGGCAGGAGAAATGGTCTAAACACACTTCGGCAATGCAGGACATTTCCTGTGGCTTCTGTATACCCTTGACCCCTGTAGTATAGTGCTGACCCTGTGCCATCTATTTACCAGGCTCCCCACTAGATTGTGAGCCTCTGGAAACTTGAGGCCATGTCTTATTCATCTTTTATATCCACACTGACTAGAATGTTGTTTGAACTTACTAAATTATTAGCTTATTAATCTTCTAAATCCCTTTTCATTCTGCCAAAGGACTTAAGAGGTACTCAATAGACATTCTTGTGGAATTAATACATGTTTTTGAATTGTATGGACTTTGCTCACCAGAAGGCAGGTATCAGACCAGGCACACCTTGATGACATGGCAGAGATGATTAATCTCCAAACTAGGGCTAGGGGTGGGTGAGGAAAGGGCATTTGTGGAGTCATAGGGTGTTAGAGGCCTTCGCAGAAGGAGGGTTTACCCAGATTCCCTCTTATCCCTGTTTGTGTAATTCTCCCTCTGAATTTACATGAACCCAGACAGTTGTCTGGCATTATCCATGTCTGTTACACAACCAAAATGTTTTTCTTGCAAGCTTTTGATTTCCCTTAGCAAACAGGTTTTTTTTTTTCACTTGTGTATACTGATAATCATCACCAAGTGCCACCATGGAGAGCCCCACCAACAAGATGAAGAAATGGGAAGCCTGAGGTAGTTGTCCCTCCCCAGGTCAGATGGGGGTACTGGCCTCTGGGCGAGGATTGACACTGTCCACATCTGCCTTACTAGTTGTCAGCTTGGCCTACTGCACCTCATTGTTTTTTGGAGAAGTCTTCATTATTGAACTAAAGATGTGGGATCTCCAGTCAAAGGGAACAATCCATTATGAATCAATTTATCCCATCACTTGGCCCATAGGGAGAAGGCTGGGTGGAACACACAGTTCCATGTTGGAGCCTAAGCGTCTTCTTCAACAAAAGATGAATTTCATGGTGACCACAGGAGAACAATACTTCCTTTGTTGTGGAAAGCCTCCTCTAATTTTTCTCCTGGTTGTGGTTGCTGCTAAGGCTATTTGTTCATGCAAGTGTTTACGGCATGCCTTTGCACTTCGTCAGGGGAAACTGGCCTTCCATCCTGCCATTTTGCAATATCACTTCTGACTGTATCTCATTGATCCTAATAATAGACATGGTGGCAACCATCTGTACTTAAGGTCATTGCTTCATGGGTTTCACTCTAATGCTATCCTTCCTGGTGTTATAGTCACGGAGCTGAATAGGCACACCCCTTCCTAAGCACATGCAAATATGTCATTAGAAACAAAACAAAACAACTTGCTTCTTCATGAAAAGCTTGTGACTGACACTCCACAAAGTATAATGTTGACAAACCTGTTGTTCATCTTCCCTAGCCATGAGCTTGGTAGATGTCCACTACGTGAATCACCAGGCAATCTGAAGGAAAGTATGTTCTATTATTGTGTAACTTACACGTGAAATGTTCAGTGAATGTATATTCACATCACTGAATACAGTCACATGGACTGTAATTTGGGCAATCTAGCCCTACGGGTCATTGACACATGTCTCTTACAGGTTGGGTACCTATTCACATAGCTGATACCTGATTTGTAACACATACTGTATTCTTGAATAATAGAAATGAAGATGAAGAAAGCCCAAAGCAATACAGAATGAAAAACATCTGGGGTGCTTGGCTATGAGCATTACACTTCCCTTGCTTTTTATTAGCTTCATGATCCAAGTTGCTTAATCTCTTAGTTGGTTCATCTATAAAATGGGACTATAATAGTACACTACCTACCTAAAGACAGCCTGCTTCATAACGATCTCTTGAGGTACCTTAAGATACCATTCTGAATTATACTATCACCAGTACAAAATTTCATTGCAGGCTTGTTTTGGAACTGATTCACATGAATGGATCTTTCATTCATACTGAGATTAAGTGCAGTAGAACACAACCAGCCCCCACCTTCTTTATCCCTCAGTCTTGCTCCTGTTCAGGAACAAATCAGATGGCTTTGGATGGTTATACATTAACCATAAATAACAATACATCTGATGAGCCTTCATGTCAAAATTGTGTGAGGTTTAAAATTAAAATCAAACCTAAATTAGATGGGCTTACGCAATTCAGAAAGATCTTATCATGGTCCAAATTATTGTGCAAGTTCATGGAAGTCATAGCCCTTCTCTTTGTCCCAGGTTCCAATATATAGGAGTGGAGATCTTCAAACCATACCATCCATCTCCTTGTGTCAGTTTAAAGCTAACAACTGTCTAATTGTAAGTGGCTTTCAGTCCAGCTGGATAAGTGGCTTTAAGAGTTTTTTAGAGATGAAACTTTGAAAACAATAACGACCATAAGAAATGTTGGGAATATATTTTAATGATCATCTGCAAATGATTAGTACATAGTACTTGTTAACAAACTGGATTACCCTACAGTTTTCCTTGCTAGATGCACTGTATTTCCCGCATGTATTTATCACAGCTTGGCATTGTTTTTTAAAACATCTGTGTCCTGATAAAGGGGATTTGAAAAAAATTCACCCTAAGGTAAAATAACAACTTTCTCCCCCTTAGTATTCTTTCCCCCTCCCTTGATAACTCCCCTAGACTGTGGAAGGGAAGACTAGAACCAGACCCCCCTACCCTCGATGCTCCCCATCTAGAGTCCCCACCCGCAGCACACACATCCCTTTTGCTTGTCTATAGCCTATCTGTCCATTGAAGATCAGTTTAGGTCTCACTTCCTCTGGCTCTAAGTTTTTATAAGCTTTTTATCACAACTCAACACACACACACACACACACACACACACACACACACAAATACTCCTTAACAAATACTTATAGTACCTAGTATGTCCCAGGCACTACTGTAAATAGCTTAAAAACACTAACCCACTAAATCTTCCTAATCTTATGTGGCAGAAACTATTGTCTTCACTTTACAAATGAGGAAACTGAGCAGAGAAAAGTTTTAGTAAGTTCTCCAAAGTCAATGCTTGTAAATGCAGAACTTATTATGAACTCAGGCATGGATTGTACTTCTACTTCCTTACACAAATGTTGATCAGGATCCACTAAGTTCCTTTAACATCATGGAAAACACAAACACATCACTCTATCCCTCTCATCACTGTAGTCTAGTAGCAGGAATAAATTGCCTAAGTTACTAATTTGGCCCTTGTCAATGCTGTTACTATTTATCTTTGTGGATATTTAACAAAGTGACTGTAGGAACACTGTGTAACTCAGACTTTGGGTTTAATAGCAATATCAATTGTTAGGGAATGCCTTTTCCAGGCTTTAAGACCAGAACATACTCTGTGGATGAGGGTGATGATTATTTGAAGAGGAATGAATATATCCACTCTCAGCCATTCTGAGGAGGATTTAATATTGTGGCCAGGAAGGAAACCTCAGAGAGAAAGGCCTTGGTTTGAGATGTCAGTGTGGCTACTTCTTCTTTCTGAGCTAGGGATGTCTTTGATCTAGGCTCTAGGGCATGAAAACATTTGGAGTGGGTCCTGTGGTGGAGAGAAGCTCTCCTGGCTGTATGGTCACTGGAAGTAAAACAAGAAATGAGACAGTGAGGGACCAGGGAATGAAGCTGGGTTGTTAGCTTGTTGTAGGTTAAACAAGTGTAAGGGAGAATGGAGTCCTCTCTCCTGAGACCATCGTGCTAATGTATTCCTGTCATGGAGATCCCCGGATATTGTAAAATATTGTCTATGGTGAACATTCCACGTTGCAGAGGGCTCTGCTCTATGCAGACATTCAGGGACCGGAGACCTGGAGGTGATTCAGTTGCCATCCCTTAGGGCAGCCCTTGGTTCTCAAAGGGCATGTTTCCACAGAGTCAGAGCTAATTGCATAACAATACTAAAATGTTATTTGCTTATTTCATTCTCACTCCTCCCTGAGTATAGAGTTTTCCAAAGCCACTTGATAGGTAACGTCACAACAAACTGGATGCAGAAGTAAATATGAGAATCTTGCCATCTTCTATTAAGGTAGACTTTAAAGAGATTTGCAAAAAATTGGAAACAATTCCATCTCCTCATTAAGTTTATTTTTTTGGAAATATAGTTGGTACTAATATTAACAAAATACTTAATATTTTTATTAACATATAATGCTTTATTCTCAATGAATTAATAATGCATATATTTTTAAAACTCTGTTCTAATTTCTAATAAAGTAAATATCACTAGATATAACTCATGAACAAAAACTTATGACATCATTAATAATTTTTAGGAGTACAAAATGGTTTTAAGACCAAAACATTTTGAAACTGCTGCATTAGAACATTGATGTTGTTTACTTGGGTCAGTCTAGTTCATGCCATGGCTGGATTGGAGATGGTTAAGTAGAGAGAGAATGGCTCTTTTGTACTTGTTTTCTCTGTGCAGCTTCTTGAGCTTCCAAGCATCATGGTATCTGGGTTCCAACAAAGAAACATCCCCAGAGTGAGTATTCCAAGAAGATAAAACCTAGTATGCAAGCACTTCTCAAGCCTTATTCTCACATGACCAAGCCCAGGGTCAACATGGGAGGGAAATACACAAAGGCATCAACACTGGGAGGTATAGTTCATTTGGTATTACCAAAGTAATGGTCTATCTCAAGTGTATTTAGAACAAGAACTATACTTTTATTTTTATAAGAAGAGGGTATAGTGTTCTGAGCCATATGGATTATAAACCCTATCTTACATAATATATTTTATGTTTTCCTCATGAAAAATGGAACAAATGATTAAACAAATACATTTTTCTGATATATCAATTCATTCATATTAGACACTACTAAAATAATAGCAATTATATTATTAAATCAGTTTTTTTATAAAAAATAAAATGACCTGAAATTAGGTTTTTCCAAGGAAGGTCATGAATCCTATCTCCCTGATTAGGCAATAGCAGAGATTTTGTCTTTGTTCCAACATTCAGTGTTTAGGGGGTTATATTAAGACTCCATGAAACTTTGAAAACACACTGAAGGTAATTTCAGCTTCCAAAATAGAAACTGGCAAAAATCAGTACCTAAGGACTACGATCAGCCAAGTGGTTTGGTGTTTGTGAATGTGTTGCTGATGAATAGGGAGTATCTGCTGAATCCTGTTGTGGAGACTAGAACACTTGTCAAATACAATTCAGGCGACTGGTCCATTCACTCTGCAGAATAAGACTGTGACCATAAAAATGCAAGTTGTCATTACTTAATAGCATGATGACAAATAGAGTGGCAGCAGTGATGCTTTGTAAACCTGATTCAAAGGCAAATGAAGGGTAAAAATTGTTACTGTAGTAAAACCCTGAATGTATCAGTTATTTATTACTTTTTTATTGCTGACTAGTATTCCATACCATGATTATCACAGAATTTGTTTATCCACTTACAAGTTAAAGGGCTTTGGGTTGTTTCCAGTTGTTTCTGGGGTGTGTGTGTGTGTGTGTGTGTGGGTGTGTGTGTGATTATAAATAGAGATGTTATAACATTTGCCTTTGTGTGGACATATGTTTTTATTTTCTGAGGGGTGAATACCCAGGCGTGGGATTATGAGGTAGGATTATGGCAAGTGTGAATAACTTTACAAGAACTAGCACTTGACTTTGTCAGTTTTGCAAAGTTTAGTCATTCTAATAAGTGTGTAATGGTATCTCATTGTGGTTTTAATTGGCATTTCTCTACTTGTAAAGAATTTTGAGCATTTCTTGTGTTTATTTCCTACCCATATATTTTCTTTGGAGAACTTTCTGTTCAAATCTTTTGCTTATTTTAAATCAGAGTTGTTTTCTTACTACTGAGTTTTGAGACTTCTTTGTAAATTCTGGATGCAAGTTCTTTATCAGATATGTGTCACAACTCTTTTCTCCCAGTCTGTGGTTTATATTTTAACTTTTTAAAGTGTCTTTTAAATTTTGATGAAGTCCAACTTATTACATTTTTTTTTTCATGGATCTTGTTTTTTGTGTCCTAAGAAACCTTTGCCTGTCCCAACCTCCTAAGAGATTTCGTGTGTGTGTGTGTGTGTGTGTGTGTGTGTGTGTGTGTTTTCTAGAAATTTTATGGTTTTAGACTTAACATTTAGGTCTGCAATCCATTATGAATTATTTAGTTTTTATATGTGGTTCCACGTATGGTTTCGGGTTCATTATGACATATGGATGTTCCATCACTATTTGTTGAAAAGACTAAGCTCCTTTGCCTTTTGCCATTCGATTGTCTTGGCACCTTTGTTAAAAATGAATTGACCCTGAGAAACCTGAGTGGCTGAGTTGGTTAAGCATCTGATGCTTGATTTTGGCTCAGGTCATGATCTCACAGTCCATGGGATTGAGACCACGTAGGGCTCTGCACTGACAGCTGAAGCCTGCTTGGGATTTTCTCTCTGCCCCTTCCCCAGTCTCTCTCTCAAAAAAAATAAATGAACATTTTAATTTTTAAAAAAATTTTTATAGTTTATTTTTGAGACAGAGAGAGACAGAATATGAATGGGGGAGGGAGAGCTGTCATCACAGAACCTGATGTGGGGCTCAAACCCACAAACTGAGATCTTGACCTAAGCTGAAGTCGGCCGCTTAACCGACTGAGCCACCCAGGTGCCCCTAAATGAACATTTTTAAAAAATGAATTGACCCACTGAGTGGATGTATTCATGGACCATATCCTATTCCATTACATTATATGTTTCTCTGGCCAATATCATGCTGTCTGGATTACTGTAACTTAATACTGTAACTTAATAACTTAAATCTTAAAATCAGACTGTATATGTCCTTCAACTTGTTTTCTTTATCAAGATTGTTTTTGCTATTCCAGCTCTTTTTCAGTAATATATTGGTCAAGTTATTCTTCTGATCCTCAAGTTTCTCACCTTTTAAAATCTATACCATAGACTTATTGGAAAGGTTTAAATTTTGTAAATCATTTAGCACATTAATATTTAAGTAATTAACTGATATTATTATTATTATTTCATTCTGTAATTTGCATGAAAGCTTTTCTATGATGTCATCTGAAACCTTGCTTTATTCTGAAACATGTGTATACCTGCTATAAATCTTTTTTTTTTTTTGGTAGAGGTTTTATTACAAAAATTTTTTTTCAGAATAGCATTTGTCTAGTTGAGGCATTAAACTATAAAATTGAAAAGGAGCAACCTGGCATAGAAATATTTCTTATATGTCTCAGTTTACTAAATTTTCATAGGAAATGATACAGAAAAATAATGAAGATTAATAAAAGATACTATTGACATTCTGAGTGGAAGAAGAAATAGCTTAAAGATCAGGAAGAAGACTCTGGAGTCAGAACACAATCAACTTATGTCTTGACTTGTACCTTCCTGGCTATGAAATCTTAAATGATTCTCTTATAGTCTCAATTTTCTCATCTATTCTAGATATCACATGGCTTGTGGAAAAGATAAGTGAATCGATAGCTGTGAAAGTTCTTTGTAAAGTGTAAAATACTAAATCCACAGTTCCCAAACTACATACCAAAGTGCCCTGGGTGTTGCAATGAAGTCATAAGGGTGCTGTGGCTTATTTTAATATTTTCTTAGGAAACATCTCTTGAACATTGCATGAGTCATTATAATGTGTTATTTGCCCCTAACTGCTTAATAAATAAAAATGTTAGGTATGCATTTTGGTGTAGGGCTTTGTGAAAAATATTACTGAATCATTAAGTGTACTGTGAATGAGAAAGTTTGGGAACCTCCATGATGAGCATCCATTTTCATGAAAGTTTTATAGGTGCTAGGCTCTCACACCTGGCAATAAATATGAGTTACTTATTATCCTTTTTTATGGTTTTGTTATTTCATCATCTTTGAAATGCATTTCTGGTATAATTTTGAGCCTAAAACCCCATTTAAGGAAATACTACCAGAAATATTAGAATGAACGTATAGTATCATCAGGTATTTAAATAGCCTGGGAAGCAGCCACTCCCATCCTCCTTACCTTCCCCACCAAACACACAGAGATTTTATGCGCTAACTGCTGCTACATGTCTTCATTAGTCGCTGCTACATGTCTTCATTAGTCTCTGCCACATCTCCAGAGAGACATTTTTATCACTCTGTTACAGATGCAGAAACAGGTTGAAGAGGTTAAGGGACTGAACCAAAGCCACAGAGCTAAGTGACAGATGTTTGACCCCACCCCCTGTGCCTTCATATGGTCTGCTAAGAAAGCCAAAGACTGTGGGATATGAGTGATATGCTCCTACTTATTTCTAAATTTGTCTCTGTTATTTTTAAAGTCTCATTTTGATCATTAATTGTTTGAGGAAAAATGCTTGGTGGGGTTGGATTTGGCTTACCTACATTTATTCTTGAATTTTTAATAGCATGACCATGTGTTCCTATAGCCAAAACTTGGCTCTACCAAACTCTGTGTGTTATAGACCCAAGAAACTATAAAAATCCAGTTTTTGTAAGTGCAAAATGTTACACAGATTTTTTTATGTATAAAAAACAAAAAAGGGGATAAGATACTCAAATAAAACATTCAATCTCCTTTTTTCAAAGAAAAATAATGATTTCATGATGTGGTAAGTTGCCATCATTACCAGAAGACATATGGTTTTGTATACACAATTGGTGAACTATTGATGCTTGTTCAGACGTTTTGGCCATGCAGCTTTCCAGGGCTATAGTGACTGGTTCATAATGAGAGGCAGAACTTGCCAGGATTTGAATCCTCCTACATTTTGTGGTATCAGCCAAGGAACTCCATGGTCTGTCTGCACTGGCCTATGCCTCCTACCTCATCATCTGGGTACCGTCTCTGGATAGCCCTCCAACTGTACATATCCCCTGCAGTTGTCCCCACCAACATCTGCTCTCAGGTCTCTGTGCTGTGACTCTTCTTTTTATTCAGAACCAGTGCTATGCAGTAGAACTTTTTGTAATGATGTCCAGAATGGTAAACAGCAGCCATATGTAGGTACTGAGCACCTAAAATGTGGCTACTGTGACTGAGAAACTAAAATTTGTGTTTTCTTGTTTTTTAATTAACTGAAATATCCATAAGTGAATGGTGGCTACAGTATTGGACAGCACAATTAAGATGATCTTTTTCTCTTTGTCTTTCCTACTCCTTTTCTAGATCTTTATTGTCATGTCACGTTCTACTTGTTCCTCAAGATTTAAGAGTTGGTCTTGTGGGAAGCCTTCCTGAACCCGGATGCACCTTCTCTCTATAAAGCCACATGGATGGGACATCCATGGTCCCTTCTTTGCACTCATGACACAGTCTTTCCTGGATCCAAAGAGCTCTATGAGAAAGCTCCCAGACTGGGAGGAGCTCTGTAAGGTTTTTGGACTGTCTTTGAATCTCTCAGGATGTAGCCTACCACATTGTAGCTGATCAGTTCCTTCTTATGGATTAAATAGGATTGGATTCAGTGAGACTTTCAGTTGTAAAATTCTGTTGTGGAATGTTATATTGATACCATTAATGAATAAAAAAACGTTAATTTACTTTACCTAAGGGGAATTTTAGACCCATCCTGAGAGTTTAATATCATTAGATGTCACCTGTAAAATGGTTAGATTGGAGGTTACAATTTCTCTTAATATTGTTGAGGAACTTAACATAGCATTCTGCATTCCTATGCCCAGTTCTTGGCTCCTCATTGCCAAGATGGTCTAATTTTTATAGAGCTAAAAGCAAATGTTGTAGGAAGTGGTAAACCAATACCTCAGGTTGGGAGAAATTGAAGAAATTATCTTAGAAAGTTTATCTGACTGTCCCAAGCTTCTCACCTCCCTTCATTATATCTGGAGGTGAAAATTGAACATGAACATCTTCCCTAAGGTAAGGCCAAAAACTTACATGAATGAGTAGTTTGTGTGCCATTTTATAGCATCTCCCAAGGCTGGTCATTTAATACAAATTCTAAATCAATTGTAAAATTGCAGCAAACCCCATTAAAAGTATTAAAACAGTGGTGCCTGGGGGGCTCAGTAGGCTAAGGGTTAGACTTCGACTCAGGTCATGATCTCTTGGTCTGTGAGTTTGAGTCCCATGTCAGGCTCGTGCTGACAGCGCAGAGCCTGGAGTCTGTTTCAGATTCTGTGTCTCCCTCTCTCTCTGCCCCTTCCCCCACTCACACTCTGTCTCTCTTTCAAAAATAAGTAAACATTTTAAAAATATTTTAAAAAGTATTCAAACCAAATAATAATAATAAGAAGAATAAAACTCAACACTTTTGTATCAGGTTGGGCACTTCACCACTGCTCATCTCACTTCATGTAGTTGGGGTGCGGGGGGAGGAACTTTTTATGTCTTAGAACTAAGCTTAGGGTAGGGCTCATTAATAAAAACTGGACACAAGTAGCATGCCACAATACTTAGCATGTGGTAAGATGTTCTTATGCTTACATGATAGGTTTAGACCCCTGGCGCTCATTTAAAATCATATATATTTAGTTTATGATTAGCAAGTCTTAAATTGCCTCCCCACCCCCACCAAAGTATCATATCTAGACATTTGAAAGTCTTCAAAAGCTTTTGTTTAGCATCAAAGTGTTTTCACTTAAAAATGTTAACATTCAAATTAGTCACACAGCAAGTGGATGACAAAAGATACAGCAGCAATCTTGTTGAAGGAATGAACTGTTTCAAGTTAACCAAGTCAAGCAGGATATACTTGAATGAAGTCCACAGTTGACTCCAGACTTCTAAGCAAAGTTCCTGGTACATAAGGCCCACATTGTCATCGGCACTTCGAGTCATTCAGGTCATACAGGAGAAAAACTGGCTTTGCAGCATGTCCTATATGACTCAGCCTGGTGCAGGTTTTAGCCGGGAGAGTGATTCTTTGGAAATTTCAGCAATGGAAAAGTCAGCTCTTAATGGAAAGCTTTAACTGGATAATTGATCAACTTCATTGATTTTTTAAATATATTTTTTCCCTGACTCATTTAAGTCTGATCTTCTTTAGCTTTTAAAAGCTTTTGCTGCCTACCACAAATTGTGCATTGAGGGAAAAAAACCACTCATTCCTTCATTCATTCATTTAGCAAATATTTACTGAGCGTTTACTGTCAGCCAGCCACTATTCATGCACTGGGACTAAACCAGTGATCAAAATTAAGTCCTTGCCTTTATGAAGTTTGCATTCATGGAAGGGCAGGGAGAAGATAAATGAAAAAATAAGCACTCTAGTGTTCATATGTGGTAAGAGGAAAAATAAAGTGGGTTAAGAGGATAGAAAGTGATTGGGGCAAGGATAGTCAGCGAAGCTCCTTCTGATTAGGTGATGTTTGAGCAGAGACCTAAGGAGTTGAGGGTATAAATCATAATAGATTGTCTGAGGGAATATTTTTCTAGGCAGAGGGAACAGCAAATGCAAAAGGCCTATACTGAAAGGTGGGTTCAGAATGTTTAAGAAACAGAAAGGAGACCAGTGAGTTCAGAGAAGGACTGAGGGGAGGGCCAAGACAAGAAGCAGAGAAATAGGAGGCAGTTACGGTGGCCAAGCTGAGACAGCCAAGTGTTCAAGGACACTGGTAAGAGATAGATTTTACCAACGTAGCTGGGGTCCAATTACTCCCTCTGAGTGAAATGGAAAGCCCCTCAGTGTTTTGATCAGAAGTTTGCTCTGACATATTTTAAACAGCTCCCTTTGGCTACTATGAGAGAAGATGATGTGACAAAGATGGCAGCAGAGAAAGCAGCTGGGAGACAGTTCCAATGACCCAGAGCTTGGATTGGGTGTCTAGTGGTGAGAGGTAAGAAGTGGTTAAATTCTGGGTATATTTTGAAGACAAGGCCCTGCAGGATTTGCTGAAGGACTAGATAAGAGATATGCTAAAAGAGTCAAGGCCCACTTGAAACCTTTGGCCTGAGCAACTGGAAAGATACTGATAGAGTTGCCATTGGATGAGATGAATTAGACTGAAGGAGATGAAGGCTTTGGTTTATTTCAAGAAGGATTGGAGAATCAAGTGTTTGGTTGTGAACGTTTTATGTTTGGGGCTTCTATTAGATGATCAGATGGAAATGCCTAGTTGGAAGACAGATGTATGACTCTAAACAGTAGGTGTATGGTCAGTGTTGGAAATATAAAAATGGGAGGCTTAATATAAATATAAAGCCATGGGACTAGAACATATCACTGAGGAGTGAGTAAGGATGTAAGACCTATGGAGACTTGTGTTGATTGTGATCAGAGGCTTTTCTGAAGGGGGCTGATGAGAGACCAATAGGAATGGGTTGAAGAGTTTGTGTGAGGGTGAGGGAATGGAATCGGTGAACATAGAAGTTGTTTTGAAGAGTTTTCTGGTAAAGGAGAACAAAGAAATGGGACAGTAGGCTGTTACTATATGTGCCAGTGTGTGGGTATGGGTATGTGGTGATCAAGATATGTAGCAATCAAGGCAAGTTTTCATCCTGGCATGCTTCAATGCTTATAGCAATAGACAATAACCTTTTAAAGAGAGATCACATTTGAGATTGAGAACATTGTTAATTGTGCCATGTGAAAAAAGAAGGTGATTGGAGAAATGTCTTTATGAATGATACAATCCACTACTTTCCCTTTGCTCCTACTATTTTTTATTTGAACAATTATAACCAACAATTATTTATTCTGCCTTTTATAAGGTAACAGCAGCATATATTTTTAAAAAATATTTACCATGCACAGGAAATGTGCTAATTTATTTTACTTAACTCTTAAAATAATTATATAGGATATCTATTCTTATTTTCCTTTTATGGAAGAGGAAACTGAGGCTTGAAAAGATTATCGGTTATGCCCAAGATCACACAGCTGGGGTTTGTGTTTAGATGATTTTGACCACAGAATCTGAACCCAACCACTATATGTTTACTTCCTCCTCTGTTTGTAACTGCATTAAGATGGAACTTGAACATTTGTATATTATTTGTCCTTGTTATTATGCACATTTAGTAGCTTCCTATTCATTATACCACTTCTTATCTTGGCTGGCTAGCTCATGAAGTAGATAACATGTTTCTTGAGTTCTCACAAGAGAAAGGTGGAACAGGTTGAGGACAGTGCCACATGCTTCAAAAGCTCTCAGTATTCCCCAGGGACTTGGATTACTCAAAAGCTCAATTACAGAAAAAAAAAGGTATATAATGAGGAAAGTCTTTTGTGTTTTCCAGAATAATTCAAAGACACAAAAATCATCAACTGGTCCCATCTATGTGTCAATGAAATAAAAGATTGAAGAAAAATAGTCTAGCTATATAAGGAAATAAGCAACAATAAATCAAAACATGATATAATACAGTGTTGAAAATGTCCAGTGTATAAGATAAATATACCTTTTTTCAGTGGGCACAATGGATCTATCTTCAGAAAGAAGTTGAAGGAACAATAAAATAATGAAATTGGTTAAGTTGGATTGAGGCATTCTTTTGGATTCACCATATATAGACAAGAGGTTTGCAGTGGGAACACCAGTAACCCCACTTCAATTCAACCACTGCTCCAAGTCTTGCAAAGTAGCTAATCCTTAGAACTTTATCTCTTCTGTTAGTAGGATGAATCCTTCATTAAGGTGTGGTTGATACTAAATTCATGTCTATGTACATTTCATCAATAGAAAGAGGGAGAAGAAAAGAACTGAAAACGGAGAACATTGCATTTCTCTTGATTTCTTTCTGCTCACTGTCATGTATGAGATTATGTAAGGCTAAGTAAAAGTTTTAGTCTAGAGACACCTCCAAATTATAGCAAATAAACAGATTGAAGATTGAGCCTCTTGATTGAAAGGCGTCAGAGGGCACTGTGAGTTAAAATCCTATTAATAAGAAAATGTGTTACTACTTTCTACTCAGATATTTAGTGTTGGATTGCTGAGTGGCTTCTCAAATATTTATAAATTCTTCATTGGATTAAATACCCTGTCCATGTTCCATAGACTGTGGGTCTTATTTTGAATATGATTTTTTTTCTTTGTGAATTTGAGGCTTGCAGCTGATAATCTGTGGATTTCAGAATATAAAAAGCCCCATGCTTTTAAAATTACTGAAAAGAGTATAGTTTTCTAATTTTTTTGTAATGTTTGATACTATTGTTTGTATATGAACTTTAGTAGAGTCTGGATTCACCTGAGTTATGTATTGTATACATGGAGATTCTAAAACTACTATATCTTGGTTCCTTGAAATCCTTTGCATTCTGGTGTGGTCTTTCTATCTCCTCAATAGGAAGGGAAAAGGCAATGATATTTACAAGTGCTTGCTCTTGGAAGGATTACTTCCCTAATCCTTCCAGAAAGCACATGTACCCTTACTTGGGGACACAGCCACTCCTACAGTATCCTTTTCTCGTATAATTGAGGATGACCTGTATCAACATTTTTTCTTTTGGGGAGGGAGTAAGATTTCATTTGAGTATTTCTTAAGTGCCTGTATAATGATATACACAAAACCAAGCTCCTACATCCTGTGAACTTCCATGACTAAGTGTCCTAAACAGGTCTAGGGCAGTGTTGTGCTGGAAATATTTAACTTATACAAGTTAGTTTCATTTTTTATCTTTCATATTGTTTTTTTTTAAACATAAAAATAAAAATTTAAGGAGATGGGGATTCTGCCACAAGGGAGACACCTGGAAGTTGACGTGGCCCGTAGTGGGAATGTGGACACAGGAGGATGGGTTATAAAGAACATGATTCCCCCTTAAGCTCAAGAATACCTGAGTCCAGCCATCAGTCTAAATGTTTGTTTACAACTCTTTTGCTGGAGCAAATAATGTTTGAAATTATTTTTACAAGACCAGAAATGTCTTCTGGTGAGTTAGAACTGGGGACTTGTGATGGGAATCAGTGAACTGGGAGAGTAGACAATAGTGTTTCAGTGTCATTGCCTGTGGAGATCACAGAAGATATTGTGGATGCAGAGGGCAGGGTACGAGTGGATTGCAAACCAACCAGTTATGTTGAAAGCAATAGAAAGTCTGTAAAGGGAATGCTTATTTGGGGAGAGCTTTTGTTTGTGACTAGAACCCAACTTATACATAATTGATTGTTTTTCTCCTACTCATATATAATAGATTAGATTTCTTCAATGTCCATGCCTGTTCTCAAAGAGTCTGCTCTAACAGGCCTGGCTGAGTAGCACATTAGTCTTTTCCTTCTGGACCAATGATACTCTTAGATCCAGGAATTTAGAACTGCAACCTACAGAATGTCTTCAGTCTCAGTTGGGTAGTGTCAGGGTAATAGATGTCAGGAGAAGTGGCCTATCTGAACTAAGTTGTGTTTATTTATCTGGAGATGTGGAGCAAAAAGATCTAGTTTTGGTGGAAAGAGAGAATGAGAGAGATGGAGGGAGGGAGGGTGAAGGAAAGACAGAAAGAGAGTAAGAGAGTGAGAGAATGAAAGTGAGAAAGGGAGGGAGGGAAAGGAAGAGAGGAAGAGAGAAGGGAAAAAGAGGAAATAGAGGAGTAGAGAAATCTGGGGCAGCCTGAGAAGGCACTAGACTCCTCTACAGTTAATAAAAAATGACACAGAAAATGAGGTGGCAGATAATGAAGGCTTTCACCCATAGTCCCTCATAAAATTGGCCAACTTAGAGCAGTAAAATGAGCAGCTGACTTGGACAGCATGTGACTTTGTAAATGCAGAGCTATCTTGGAAGAGTACACTGTGCTGATGTATCACAATTTGCAGAGGATTTAAAATGTATCTGCAAATTCTTTGATCCTTCTTCCACTGAGAAGTGAGGCTTATGTTCTACCTGCTTAAATCAGGGCAGGCTTGGGACTGCTTCTTCTTGGGACTTCTACATGGTAGGGAAATCGTGTGATTTCTGATGCTTGGATGCAAAAGGCCATGCATCTTCTGCATGGTTCTTATGGAATGCTCACTCTGGGAACAGCTGCTGTGAAAGAAGTCTGACTATTTTGAGACCACCTTGCTGGGGAGGCCACATATGGGCTCTATGGTCAACAGCTCCAGATGAGCTCTCTAGCCAACAGTCAATGTCAACTCCAGCCACAAGAATGGGCTGTCTTGAATGTCCAGTCATTAAATAATGGCAGCCCTAGCCAACATCTGTCTGTGTGTGCATGAGAAATTCCAAGCAAGAACTTCTCAGCTGAACCCTTCTCAGATTTCTGATTCACAAAACCCAAAAAGAAGATAGGGAATGGCTATCAACCATGCTGTCAACATCCTCGGCCACAGACAGCTTGAAAGGAAAGTGTTCTTTCTTGCTATCACTAGAGATGGTCCAGTAGGCAAATGTGCAAGAGACCTCTTAGCTTGGTTGGATATAAATTGGCTAAGAAGGTCAAGGGTATTTTTTTTATAGTTCAGTGTCCATATGGATTAGCTAACACCTCTCATTTCTGTGCCACAAGTTGAACTCAAAATTCCCACTTGCCTTTTCACAAGATTCTAGCATGAATCACCATGTGTGGGGGCAGGGTGGGAGAACTGGTAAGAGTACATGTGGTCAATGCAAAGTTTGGAAACTGCCCCTGGGAAAAACTCAGACAAATGCCTCATGGTAGTGCTGGGAAGAGTCAGCACAGTGAGGCAGGAGAAAGGAGGGAAAGTCATGATGTAGTGGGAGAGGCAGTGCTTTCCTGATTGTGTGCCAGCCGCCTTGGTCTTCAGAGAAAGTAAGAATTCCAAATCCCCTCACACTTAAATACTTGACCTCCTTAAGACAATCATTTCCTTGGGGCCTGATTCTATCAGATGGCAGCTCCAAGCATGCTATTTCATAACCTTTTGGTGACTTATGGAATCAATTATGCTGCCTCTTTTAACATACCATCTAAGAGCTCACTGTTAAATGGACTACTGGCCAGATTTAGCCAACATGAAACAATTTATATTTGAGAGATAAGGGTATGCTATCTGTTCATTCTTCTAAACCTAGGCTCACATGTGTACATGTTTCTAGGGGTCAGGCCAGCATGGCCAATGAAGGAAGAATTTTAACTGATACTATGATGAACAAATGACCCAAGAGTCATTGACTGTTCAAAGCCATCCAGTGACTAAAAAGAAAGTGATTTAATTCACCTTTTAAAAGAAACTCCGAAGTTGAGCTTTTATGTAAAATCTGATTTTCCAGTATTGGCAATGGATTAAAATTTTTATAAAACACCCTGTGTGCCAAGTCCCGCCTGTGACACCCAACTTGAATTACTTCTGCATCAAGTTAGTCACCAAAAAACAATATACCAAGTCTGTGTTAGCTTGACTCCTTATAGAAATACTCACTGAGCTTTAGTTTAATATGATGTCCTTTACTTCTATCCAAGATCAGTGTCTATTTTGCTATGAAACATTTCATATATAAAGGCATACATAGCAAATTTCTACTAGAAGTCAGTAGGAAAAAGAAGTCTGTATTTCCAGATAAACTTGTGTGCTTTCTTTCTTCAGATAGTTAAAACTGTGTAACTCATTATGTTTCTTCATTTGGCTTGACTTCTAAGAAGACCTGAGTTAAATATAGTGCTCATACAAACATACTACATGTTTCTGATACTGTCAGCTTTCACTATTGTCTAATTCCAAAGAGTTTCTAGGTTTCCTTTTGTATATCTATAATATCTGCTACTCGTACATCTTCATATTATTAAAAGGTCAAAATCTTTATGGGATATGTATAAAAGTATATATCACATACATATATATAACAGATCATATTTTATATGATATATAATGTATTTGTGAGTCCAATAGTCTTTTTACTACTTCATAGCACATCTATGCTTTGCTTTCTTTTTAAATGTTTACTTGTTTTTGAGAGCATGAGCCAAGGAGTGCAGAGAGGGAGGGGGAGGGGAGACAAATCCCAAGCAGGAACTGCACTGACATAGGGGCTCAAACTCATGAACCAGGAAGATCATAACCTGAGCCAAAGTTGGATGCTCAATCTACTGAGCCAACAGGCACTCGTTTGTTTTGCTTTTTAAAAAATAAGTGCAGGGGCACATTTGTGTAGTCGGTTAAGCATCCAACTCTTGATTTCAGCCCATGTCATGATCTCATGGTCTGAAATAGAGCCCTACATCAGGCTCCATGCTCAGCATGGAGGGTAGGATTCCCTCTCTCCCTTTGCCTCTCTCCTACCCCTGCTTGCACTCTTTCTCTAAAAATAAATAAATAAATAAGTACAATAAAATGTGAAAGACTAAATAATTTGCCCAATTATATCTGGTGATCTGCCGTTTGACTATCTTAGAAATATTCCCTACTATATCTTAGGTGTGCTTTCTTTTTCTTCTGTTTTTTTTTTTTTTTAGGTTTCCCACATCTCAAATATGAAAAAACTAGATAATTTAAAAAATATATACATCAAAATAATTTATAGCTTATCACCCAGTGACTATTACCCTGAATAAATTTTATTTTCTCCCATATTTTCCACATGTAAATGTTTGCTATAGATAATATTTACTATATTTACTCTATAATGTATATTTAATATTATATGTTATTGTATATTATATGAGATCATATTTTAAATATAGCTTTAGAATTGGATATTGCTTCTTAATATTACATTAAGTGTTTTCCCACGACCCTAAGTATTTTTGAAAAAATACTTTTAAACATTTTTATGGTATTGTTATGTGAGTAAATTTTAATTAATTTAACCTTTCTCTAGCTAGACATTTGAGTTGTTTCACATTTTTCAACATTTAAACAGTGCTACTATGAATGTAAATATTTGTGTGTTTCTTATAATAGTCCTTAGGGTAAATTCCTAGAAGTAAGCTTATGGGGGTCAAAGGGCATGCTTTTAAAAAAAATTACTGGCAAACTACTTTCCATAATGGTGGCATTAACTGAATCAGTACACAAATGTCCCTGTCTCCTGACACCCTGTCTAAGATAAGATTATCACATTAAAAACATTTTTGTTCATTTTATAGTGTAAAAAATTTATAGGACCTTATTTTATATTGCATTTTTTATTATAAATGACGTCAGGGTTTTTATTTGTTTGCTTTTGCTTTTTTGAGTCTTGGCATTTGTATTTCCACTTTTGCAAACTGCATATTCACATCTTTTGCCTATTCTTATATTACAGTGTTGTTATTTTTTTCTTGTGCTTTAAAATAAAAACAAAACCCCCACGACATGTCAGCTTGACTTTCCGTGACTGTTCTACTTCTTTGGGCTATCTGAAAAATCTCAAACTTCATACCAAATGTTTCCAGACTAAACTCTACTAGCTCCTTCCATCCAATTATACACAGATCTGTAGTTTATTGAAAGGGAAATTCTAGTGCTTTGTAATAACTCTCACTGTTGTTTGCCAAAGTTCAGTTGCACAAATTGGTAGACACTGAGATGCGACCTACACTGTTTTTAACCCCCCCCCCGAGACCCTGAGAACTTTTCTTTCCCCATGCCGCAGAGCCCAATGCAGCTGCATGCAAGAAATCCTGTTGGCCATCAATTCAGTTTTCCTTGTGGGGCTTTCCTGATGGGGCTTTTTGGATTCTTACTCATTCTTTTCTTTCCTGGTCACCCCACCCCCTTTTTTCTCTCTTTCATCTAATAATTTAGAGTTGCCTTTCCAGAAATATCAACCAGGCAGCTACAATTCTGTAGTGCTTCCTACTCCAGTGACGTAAAACACCCACAGAAATTTTCTGCTAATCCTGAGTAAAACAAACAACAATATGTCAGAAATGTTCTTGAGGCCAAATCATGCAAGTCAAAATGCACACCCACCAGTAGCAAGACCGTCATTGTGGTATGCATGTTCTTGAGAAGCAATGAGACAGCTTTTGTGTAAACCTCATATATGCCATCATTTAAAGAAAGAAAAGAGATGTGTTTTGGTTTGGAGGCTGGAATTTATTCTTCAATATAGTTAGTTGTTTTTTTTTTGTTTTGTTTTGTTTTTTTCAGAAATTGGCATTGCCAAAGAAGCAATTTGTAAGCTGTAGTATTGGAGCAAGGCATGGTTTCCTTTCAACTTCATTATGTGCATATTAGGTTTTGTTACTGTGTTTACACAAGGCATTTCTTTTGAAACTCTGTATATTTGGTAGAAATAGGGAAAGCAAACATATTTAGGTCCCATCACTGTCTCTGTTTAGCTTTGGGAGAGACACGAAGGGGCACAGAGCTTGTCATAGTTTTTGTTGGAACTCCATGCAAAGTGTGGGTAAGAGCTCTGGTCAGAAAACTCTGATAGGCAAATCCTGGTGGGTCTTCCAGGCCATACGGAGGTCTTGTGAAGGATTCTGCTTTATTGATTCAGTGCTCTAAAAGCCATCCAAGCACAAACAAGTAAGATGAGCAGAACCTACCCTCTCCCTCTGATTCCATCAGTATTATGCACAACCCACTGTAGCCCCATCTGATATTACCTTCTACCTCCTAGAGCTAAGGGGCTCCCAGGAGCTCAAATCCCAGCCACCGACTTGACCCAGGGCATGCTTTTTGAGAATCCAAGACAGAGGAAGGAAGAAACCATTCTGGTTATAGAAAGGAACAATTCAGAGTTCCCTACGATGACCCCAGATGGTAGGCTACTCAGCAGCATGAGTGAATCATCACTGAGAGTGGGCCTAGAAGTGGAAGGTAAGGATGGAGTACCAGATAGTGTGTTCAGGAACTCTTCTCTGAGCCACTCATGTTCAGATTCATTATTTCTATTGGGCACCTGTTGGTCTGAACTTGTTGAAAGTGACTGAACCAAAACACACACAGACGCGCAGACACAAACACAGATACACAGACACATACAAGATATTCAAAAGAGCTTAAGCATTAAAAATAATTCATTAGCTAATGTAACTGAACTGAACTATCGAAAGGTGGGCTGGAATCCGAAGTTTAAACATGATTTATTTATAGCTCCATCTCTTTGAAAGTCATTCTCCCAGGGTGAGGATGATGGGCAGGGGCTATTTACCCAGCCTGCCAACTCTATAGCCTCAGCAGGAAGAGTATATCTTTCACCAAGAGAGAAAGATGAGGGGAAAAGGGAAGGTGGGCCAGTGTGGACCAGCTATCTGACCTTTAACCAAATGGAGAAGACCTACATGCTAGATTACATGTCCATTCCTAGGGAAATAGAGTTCTCCTGAGGAATGTTCAGTTTCTATTGTCAGGAAGAGAGGATTCTGTTGCTAGAAGAACCAAAACTACCACAGTCCGCTTCATCATGGTGTGGTAGGAAAGGCACTAGTCCTGTAGCTAGGTCTGCCCCACTCTGCTTCCATCATCTTGTCACCTTGGACAAGACAGCTCTCCAAGCTTCTGATCCCTTTGCTATTCACTGGAGACAAGAATATGCATATGATCACTTCAATGAGACCCCTGTGTGAGGGATACAGACACAATAAAAATGTAAGGGGTTCTTGCTATTATCTCTTTCTGGTCTCTGAAGTTAGCTGTTGAGATCAAGTGTACTAGTGTCTAGGACACAATTTAATTTGTAAACTTCTAAAAGGGAAGGTCATTGCTTAATGTTCAAACTAATAAGCTGACTTCAACCTACACAGGTGTTGAGGCAGTGCATCTGTCTTGCACCTGCTTCACCCAGAAGAGCGTGTTGGTTTCAGCTTCCTAATCATTAGGACAGTGAGAGGCCCCTCTCTTATGCAGCTTCACTCTGAAGTGTTGGGTTTCTATCTAAAGACTCTTAGGGAAATAGTCTTTGACTTTGAAAACCAAAGCATTTGAAATATTCATCTTCTTTATCCCTAAAAATGGAATGGGGGACTGGCACCTCTCCTAAAGCCCCAGCCACACCTGCTGTTTATCCTGCACTCATGCAGTGATGACTCTCCCTAGAGTTCATGGCATTTCCTTTGACACATCAAAGTGAAACTCCTAGAAGATAGAAACAACATGGCTATTGTTAGATGAAGAGTAAATACCCCATTTCAAGGCAAGAGCAAAAACACCAGGTTGATTTTTTTTTTTTGAAGTCCTAATACCTTTGACTGTTTAGATCTGGGGGATAGGAACAAGTGAATGGATATTGGTGAAAGTGTAAGCTGTCATCCTTGTAAAGCAATCCCCTTGGAAAAGGACAATAGTATAGAAATCTCTCAAAGAGAAAAACAGACCAGCTGAATTCACAAAAGATTTTCCCAAAGGAATAACTTGTCTCCATATCCAGCTGGTCACCAGACTCCCCAGACTCTGGATTTTTCTTCCCCTCTGCCTTAGTTCTGGAACCTTCATCTCATACCTGGATGGTCTCTCTTGACTCATTTATCATGGCTTCTCTTTTCTAATCTGTCTTCTTCCCAAAATTTCTCCCTTTCAGCCTTATCCATCTGAGACCTTTTAATGTGATATGTTTTGGGCCTGGTTTGTTGACTCTTTGTGATTTCATTTACTTAGTAGTTAGCCCAAAGGGTTATAGGAGGATTATGTGTTAATATACATAAAGTGCTTAAAATAGTGTTGGGCATGTAGGAAGTTCTAATTAAGTGTTGGATGTATAACTATAAGCTATTATTACCTGATTCATATAGTCTATAGCTGATCAGGGAAAATGTATCTTCTCTGCCTGACATGCAATTCCTCTTGACTTGGCTCCCACCTCCCCTCCCATGCCCCTCCTCATGCACTTTGTCCTGTGATCCAGCCATACTTAGGCACTAGGCATGTTTCACCCATGTGGTTTCTTCTACTCTCCCTCCATGACCACTTGTGGGACTCCTCATTCTTTAGGGCTGTGCACCAGGGAGACCTCCTCTAGGCTTCTCCAGGGATGACTTCAAGATGTCTTTTTAAGAAAATTTTTTTATGTTTTTTAATTTATTTTTGAGAGACAGACAGAGACAGCATGAGCAGGGGAGGGTCAGAGAGAGAGGGAGACACAGAATCTGAAGACAGGCTCCAGGCTTTGAGCTAGCTGTCAGCATAGAGCCTGACATGGGGCTCGAACCCATAAACCGTGAGATCATGACCTAAGCTGAAGCCGGACGCTTAACTGACTGAGCCACCCAGGCATCCCTCAAGATGTCTTTTTTTATGGTGCTTTCTTCTATTGTAGCACTTATTCTACCACACTCAAAAGTAATGGGAATAGCTACTGCTCTTTGGATACCTAAAATGTGCCAGGGCCTTTATATACATCATTTCACTTAATTTTTACAATGAAAACATTATCTCTATTTTACAGATAAGGAAACTAAAACTCACTGGGCTGAAGTTACTTGTCCAAGGAAGAGGTGGTACTTTGATTGATGCTTTGGATTGATTTTGGAATGCATAGTCATTTGACTCATGTCATGCTCCTTTTTGACATGGTTATTAATTTCCTGCTCTCTGTGTTCTCTGAACCTCTGAGCTGCCTCAGAGGCATGAGCTGCATCCTTGAGAGCTCCTCACTATTCATGAAGGAATCTATGCCCAGTGCACTATTCCCTATGCACTAGACACCTTGACTTAGAGAATCCTCCATATTCTTTGCCCCCAAATGGGAACAATTGCTCCTTTGTTTTGTTCCATTTCTGATCACTAACTGGATTTTTCTTCCTTGTCCAAGACTCTTATACCTGACTCTGACACTGATTCTAGAAGTAATGGTCTTCTAACTCCAATCTGGGAATAGAGGAATCACCACTAGCTGCACATCCTGGCTCCCGGGTGCCGTGCTGCACTGCTGGCTAGTGCCTTTGCCTCCTGCTTCCTAAGGAGAAAAGAATCGGCAGTAGCCTTCTTGAGGGTAGAAACTGTGCACTGGATGTAGAGTGTGTAGCTCAGGATCTGGCACAGAGTACATACTTAATAAATAATGACTGAATAAATGAATGATTGGAAGATGCAAGGATAACCTATCACTAGTATTTATTAGGTGGATATTGAAGACAAAGGAATGGATTCCTCAGAAAAGTAAAAAAAAAAAAAAAAGGCTGATTTTCCATTTTGAATCTAACGAGAAACTCATTAGTGGTGGCACGTAGCGGGGAGCGGAGGCTGTAGAGGATCTGGGTAATAGTGGTTTGAAGAATGGATTGTGATCCCACCCAGTGCCATCATATATGTATCTGCTAATCAAGAGAGTGGTGATTCCTCTCTCCAGCCACACTTGAGCTGAACAACCATCCCTTCTGATAAACATTTTTCTCAATTATTCAGTTATTCTTCACCCCTTTGAAATTTAATAGCTTTTCTGATTTGTATCAATTCTAAAATTAACAGAACATATATTCCTCAAGGAAATGAGACAATAAATGCAAAATGCTTTAAGATGGAATCTGGCCCTAAAGAGTGCTCATTATGTTTGCTTTGTCTTTCCATTTCTTTCTTTACTAAAACCATGTTGTTAACACCAGTTATGTATCGTCCTTGAAAACACTTGTTGGAAGAATAGAGTCTTCTTGACAGCCAGTCTTCTAAGAACTAAAGTAGAACAAAAAGAAGGAGGCAGTCAGGTGCCATTTTAAAAGAATTATGTACTCGCTATAAATAAAATAAAATCCGTGTGACAGCCAAATGTATCACCAAGGAAGAGAATGTATTTTTGTACCTATAACTTGTATGAAAAACTTGACATCTTCCAACATTACTGAGGAAAGGAAACCTCCTGAGACTAATTTCTCTGAGCTCTTTAGACATTTGACCTTGTCTGCAGGAGGTGCCCTATTGCAAATGAACATTTACATTTGATACCTTGTGCCTACATCTCAGGTCTCTGTGGTCCTACAAACTATTCTCCACCCTGTCCAGTCCCACCTAGAGCCTTTTCCAAAGCTGACATTCTTAGGGCCTAATTTTTCCCTCACAAATTGTTCACCTCCCTAGTCCTGAATCATTTCCCTTTCAGCCTGTGAAAGAATAAGTACTTGTCCCAGCCAGCCATCTTCTTGGATTAGTGTTTCCAGGCCTTTCCAAGCTCAAGGGAACTTGGCAGGATTGTCTGGCAGCTCCTGAAACTTACTAGAAATACCAGAAGCCCACAGTTTGCATAATGCTAATTGAGTTTTCAGTTCAATCTCCAAATCCTTACAGTGTTTAGAAAATCGAGCAATTTTGGAAATGTTATAGAGAGATTGACTAGGGAAGACACCAATCCCTGCTCACTCAAAAACCAAGGCTGTGGAATTCACAAGTAGCCATTGCCTGAACCCTTAAAGAAATGATCTCTTTTTGATTGTGTGTCTCTACTTGCAGTGAAAATCCTCTGAGCCTCACATCATTCTCTAGTATCACTTCCTGAGGCACCTCTATTGATTTTTCTTTCTCCTTCGCAAGTGTTTGCTTTTCACTGAGCCGCCACACTCAGTAGGTGTGGTGAGACTCTGGTGTCTTGCCACACCCCTGAGGTATGCCTGAGCCAAGTGGCTTTCCCCACCCAAGGTGTGGTGATATTGCCTATTCTTACCACATCTTGGAGTGTTTTATAAATCTCTCACTATAAGTCATCCATAGAGGAAAACATGTTTGTCTGGTGGTTTAAATTCCTCCTTTGACAAGCTTAAAAATAGTGGTTACTGCCATGGGGCTCATATTATATATCAAGGGTCAAGCTTCTCATCTAATAACCTTTATGCTAATTACTGTGATATCTTCTAAGAATGAAAATGCCAAGTGAGGAGACTGATGTGGAATGGGAGACGCTCGACTTTTCCCTTTACTCTAGAAATTCACATATTTACGGAGGGCACAAATTAGGGACTGAATGTGGTCAGTGTTCCCTAAAAGTTTGTGCTTAAGGAACTCTTTCAGTAGTTAATAGTTTTTCTTATTTGCCACTTCTGAGTTAGGTGCTACTTTCTGACTTCCAGCCATGACTGCAGTACCAGGCCCCTTCCCTGTGCCCTGGAGTTTCAGTGCCCACATAGATGGCATCACTGTTGATTCAGTGTAGTCAGGCCTTGGCAAAAGGCTGTGGGCCAGAGAGGTGGGTGGACAGTGATCCAGCCTAATCCTTAAAGGAGTGCCAGTGGAGCAGCCAGTCCTACTAACAGGGAACTCACAGCCTATGATTGTGCCTAGTATGGAGCTAATTAGTTTCCAAGAGAAAGAAAAATAAGGATAGCATCAGTTTCTTCCTTGGAGTGCTTTTGGTTTTATTTAAGAGTCAAAACTAGCATGAGACATCATCAAGGATTAGTGGTAAATTATGTGGCATGGATCATGAGTTCAATGGAAACACAGAGAAGGTGGATTTAAGGTTGGACCAGAATGGCTGGGAAGGCTTCCTGCAGGAAGGAGCAAGGGCTGGACCTAGGCCCAGATGATGGGTATGGTTTCAGAAGGTCTTGTATGGGGATTTTTATAAGGCTCGATGTGTATAAATCACTCTACAACCAACATTGTTTTGGACATTGGGAGATGTTGAAAAAACAAAGCAAGGTCCCCTGTTTTCACACACTTGAGTCCTTTCCAGGGCTGCTTATGAGAAGTAATTTACAGAACACACAACTCAGTTTAGGAGTAAAGTATAAATACTGTATTAATAAGAAAATACATAAATTACTAGTCAGAGAGAGGTTGGTAAAAAATTAAGATGAATGATCTTAGTCCAGAAGGAGTAATCTGAAGAGGATCAACTTTTTTTCAGGCAAAGAATCCTCTAAAATAGGAATTGGCACAAGGCAGTCCTAGGACCAAATCAAGCCCGTTGCTTGTTGTATAACCTGAGAATGATTTTTATCTCTGCATGGTTTTAAAAAATCAGAAGAATAATATTTCATGAAAAAAAGAAAATTACTTGAAATTTAAACATTAGTGTCTATAAATAACATTTTATTGGAATATAGACACACTCATTTGTTTAAGCATTGTCAATGACTGCTTTTGTGTTCCACCAGCAAAAACAATAGCCAATAGCAAAATGGGACAGTTATAACTATATACTACAATAAAAGTAATGTGAATGTGGTTTCTTTATCTCTTTCTCAAAATATTGTACTCACTATTGTATTGTATTCACACTTCTTCTTGTGATGACATGAGATGATAAAATACCTACATGAAAAGATGTAGTAAATGATATAAGCATTCACATAGTTTGGGGCTACCATTGAGCTTCCGGCAATACAACAGAAGGACGATTATCTGCTTCCAGCTGGTGGTTGCTGGTGGGTAACTGAAACCACTGATGGGGGGACTACTGCAGAAGTATCTACATTATATCCTTGATTTTACTTCTTGGCCCACAGAGCCTGAAATATTCACTATATGGCTCACAAAGAAAGTTTGTTGACTCCTGCTTCTCAAAAGAGTTTATACCTAAGATATGTGTTAGGTTTTATTGTGGTTTATTTAGGTTTATTTATTTTTCTTTCCATCTCATATGGTCCTTACAAGTTTATGAGGTGGTCAAAAGCAATACCATTATCTATATTTTATGTAGCATTTTTCAAGTTGAGAGAAGTTGACAAGTATGTCCTATTACTTGAGTAGCCCTCTTAGTTTTGCAAATGTACATTAAATAACCACAGCCATTGCTTGGGGTTAAAATATTGCAGTACTTTGAAGTACTATACCAGATGCCTGGTATAGTGATTTTGTCTTAGAGGATGAGATAAATTGATATAACTGGGAAGTAAAGGGTCTTCTGTGAGAGAAAGAATCAGGACCGTAACTCCTGATTCTAGAGATTCAAGGTCTAGAAGAACTAATATGGTGAGTACATAATGGTGTGAAGTTCCAGGATTTGGCTTGACTGAATATGGATCTTCATTTTGACCCAGTGTTTTGGGTTAAATTGCATTCTCCCCCCAAAATGTTGAAGTTCTAACCAGTACCTATGAATGTGACCTTATTGGAAATAGAGTATAGAAATAAGAAAGTTAAAGGGAGGTCGTTAGGATGGGCTCTAATCCAATAGGATTGGTAGTCTTCTAAAAGAGGGGATTTGGACACAGGGACAGATATGTAGAGGGAAGACAATGTGGACACATGGAGCATGCCATCTAAAAGTCAAGGAGTGCCCGAGGCCACCAGAAGCTAGATGAGTGGCCTGGAACAGAACCTCCCTCATAGCCCTCAGAAAGAACCAGCACTGCCAACATCTTGATCTCTGACATCTAGCCTCCAGAACCGTGAGACAATACATTTCTGCTGGTTAAGCCACCCAGTTTGTGATGCTTTGTTATAGCCGTCCCAGGAAGCTCATACACCCACACCTCCCTAGCACTGTGGGTATGCTTTCAGGACAATGTGTGACAGTAAACTGAAAAGCTTAGCAGTGAAGACTTGACTGAATCCTGGCCCTGGGCTGGGCAGTCCTGACTCAGTGGGCAAGAATGACCAGTTAGAGTGTACAGGAAGAGAGCAAAGCACACAGAACTTCCGTGTTATACTGAGTGGCTGCTCAGATATAGATCTCTGAACTGTTTAGGGCCTTTATATGCCCCTGGACTTCTGAAATTTTTTCTGGCTCTTGCTCCAGAGGAAATTACCAAATGGCTGGTGAATGGAGCAGGTTAAATCTAAAAAGAAATAGTTTTTAAAAAGGATGTTACTTCCTTTGTTTTTCAGTTTGGGAAATAGCTTGTCCAGTTAAATTTACAAGTAGGGATTATCTCCATGCAGATTCTGAGATGGTGCAAGCAAGGGGGCCACTTCTAAGAAATGGTAACAAACAGAAACACAGATGTTGGGATCTGACCCAGTCTAGGCTCATCCCACCACACTGTGATCAGTTATGGGCTTTTTGCTGACTTCCACATGGTCACAAAGATGAACTTCATCAAAAGACTTAATTTTAATGAATTTTGCTAAGAATTACAATATTATTTGCAGAAACATATGCACTTGGGGAAGACTTACGCATTTCAAAGCCTATTCACAATTTCAAACCACTTAATCACCAATTTAGTTCATTTTATTATTAAATTTCTCCTGAGCATGATTAGTGTTGACAAGCAATAAATATAGCTATTTGTTATTTCTCACTATTTTATCCTCAGACTTGAGATTCTCAGCATCACATGGAGAAATGCTTTTTGGTGGGCCTACTATATACATAAGTACATGGGTCTCTCTCCATTCCTCCACCTTATCTTCTCAGGAAGTCACTCAGAGGCAAGGAGAGTGTCCACCTCCGTATTTGGAGTGGATTTTAAAATACTGAAATCCCGTTGCAATTAGCCACAATATATTCACCAAGTTTTTATGAATATATTGTCATTTGAGTCACTCTCAAATGGCACTCTAGGTTGCCAACTTGGTCATGAATAGATTTTCAAATTTCTCCTGAATGTTTGGACATATTCTGGGAAGCCCTTTTCTTTGAAGCACCCAAAGTAGCATGACATATTAGAAGTATTTTGGAAAGCACAGAGTTGCAGCTGGAGTGAATGTGACCCAGAATGTGTTGCTAGCTACATGAGATCATGTATATTTAGGAGAATAAGCAACCTCAGGACAATAGGAGCTTTAATTTCATCATGTCTATTGTCACAAAATAGAGGTAGTGAGAGTCTAGGACTTGCTTCCTCCAGGCCAAGCTGGAGCAGTGACATGGCTGGTATTAAGTAAAGGCTTAGCTGCGTTTGTCATTGATAGTTCCTTCTTTGATTTCCCTCTTCCTTTCCTCCTGCTTCTTGCAGGATGACTTACTGAAGTGAAAGCCATGGGAAAAGGGAGCAGAGACAGAGAGTACCCTCACTAAAGATGGCACAAAGCAGAAGCAGAGGACAGTGTCATGGCATCAAGTAATGCAGGTTGGGGAGGTTAAGGTGCACATGCTATGTGGGTTGTTAAACAAACAGCTTAAATTAATGAAACAAGAAGTACTCCACTGAAAGTGCAGAAGTGGTATTGCAGAAGGGAACAGGACTCCAGAAGATGGAGATCTCATTCCTGGCTTCAATGTTGCTCAGGAAGGTCTCGAATACATCTCTTCAGTTTGGACTTTCATCTCTTGTGGTAAACTGATGAATGTGGATTGGAGTTTTCAAGAGGTTCCTGTGTGAACCAGTGTGGTTGTGAGAGTGTGAGTGTGAGTATATGTACATGCATGTGTATTGGGGGAAGGAGGGTGGTAATGAGCAGAACAGTGGGTTCAAGCTCATTTGTCTAAAAATAATAGTCAAAATTTTGGATTCCAGAACATTTACCCGGCACTGGCAATTAATGTTGCATTTGAGTCTGAAGACAGTCTGGAGGCAGAATTTCTTTCTTTTCAGGAAACCTCAGTCTTTCTAATCAGGTTTTCAACTGATTGGAGAGGGCCAACAAACATGAACTTGAATTATTTCATTTAGTCTGTACTGTAATCTCACAAAGTAAATAGGATCCTTACCATTTTACATATAAGGAAACTGAGGTCTAACAGAATGTATTAGCATTCTCTGGAGAAACAGAGCCAATAGGATAGGTGTGTGTGTGTGTGTGTGTGTGTGTGTGTGTGTGTGTGTGTGTGTGTGAATTCATCTACCTAGCAAGAGACTTATTTTAGAAGTTGGTTCATGTAATTGTGGGATTTGGCAGGCTGAGACCCAGGTAAGAGTCGATGCTGCAGCTTGAGTTGGAAGGCAGTGTAAAAGCTGAATTTATTCTTTCGTTGTGAACTCAGTCTTTCTAAGGTCTTCAGCTGATTGGATGAGGACCACCCAAATTGGGGTGGGGGGAGATAATCTGCTTTAGTTAAAGTCTACTGATATAAATGTTCATCATGTCAAAAAAAATACCTTCATAACAATATCTAGACTCATGATTAACCAAATACAAGAGCACTATGGCCTAGCCAACTTGACACATAAAATTAACCATCACAGAGAAGTAAAGCCCATATTACTCAACTGCAATATAGAGCCAGGGTTTGAACTCAGACAGCCTGACATCATAGTCCGTGGCCTTGCCCTCTACCCTTCTCACCTACGCTGGTTGCCAGCGTGGCTGTGTGCAAATGGCCCAGTGTTTCTACTCCCAGAAGTCTCAGCAGAAAAATGACCACACAGTGTCTGATCTACTCACTTCCTAGGAGGGTAGTGACCCCAGGGGAAAATGTATCCAAAAGCTCTTAGCATGATGTGAATAAATGTCAGTAGCACTAAAGATATGGGGTCATTTCTTCCCCCTGCTCCCATTTAAAATGACTTCTTTGGGAAAGTAAATCAGCACAACCCTCTTTAGAGTACACTTTGACATTTTTTTTAAAAATAAAAATGTGAAACCCTTATGATCTTACAACTCCACTTCTAGGAATATTATTTTATAAACAGACAAAGACACAATTATAGAGATGCTATTACAACATTGCTTTAAAGGCAAAAAAAGTTGGAAACACTATAAAGTGCCCAATTATAAGGGAACCTATAACAAAATGATAATAAATCTATATTATGAACTATAATAAGGCTATTTAAAAAGAATGAGATGCTGCCATATAGGATACTTCAAAAAGTTTAGAGTACATTAAATGATGAGAACGATATGTCACCTTATATGTTGGAATGGCCCCATTTTTAAAACTAAGCTCTATATGTGTATGTATTGATAAACATAGAAAAGTGGCAATGTATACGTATTGCACTGATTGCCCTGTGGAGTGAGATCAGAAGGGAGGAAGGAGAACTATCTCTTTGTGCTCTATACATTTTTATGTTTTCTGAATATGTTAAAATGGATTTTCCATTTGTTTAGGTTTCTTTTTTTTATTTATTTTTTTATATTTATTTTTAAGAGAGAGAGAGGCAGAGAGACAGAGGGAGACACAGAATCTGAAGCAGGCTCCAGGCTCCAAGCCATCAACACCAAGCCCGAAGTGGGCCTCAAAGCCACAAACTGTGAGATCATGACTGGAGCTAAAGTTGGACACTTAACCAACTGGGTCACCCAGATGCCCCTGTTTAAGTTGTTTCTTATGAATTTACTTTTGAAATACATCAAATGAAGATTTTAAAAAGTAACATTTGACCTTAGCCTGTTTTGTATTATTATTTTTTATTTTGGAGAGAGCATGAGCAGGAGACAGGGACAGAAGGGGAGAGGGAGAGGGAGAGGGAGGAGAGGAAGAGGGAGAGGGAGAGGGAGGAGAGGGAGAGGGAGAGGGAGAAGGAGGAGAGGGAGAGGGAGAGGGAGAAGGAGGAGAGGGAGAGGGAGAGGGAGAGGGAGGGAGGGAGATAATCTCAATCAGGCTCCCTGGTCAGTGTGGAGCAGAACACAGGGCTCCATCCTACAGCCCTGGGATCATGACCTGAGCAGAAATCAAGAATCAGTTACTCAACTGACTGGGCCACCCAGGTGCCCCTATTTTTTAAAAAAAATATTAGGTTGACTGTTCCCCAATTCTGACTATGGGTCTATACTAATTCACATAGCTTTGCTAAAAGCATATACTTGGGAAGGAAATAAGGAGGAACCTTCCACAGCTTGTGAGAAGATGGAAACAGTTTGACTCTATAGAAACATTTTGGAGGGTGGAAAGATGATGGCCTTTAGATTAGGGTAATTTCTTTTTTTTTTTTTTTCCATTTTCTTTTTCTTTTATAGTTTATTGTCAAGTTGGTTTCCATATAACACCCAGTGCTCATCCCAATAAGTGCCCTCCTCCATGGCCATCACCCCCCTTCTCCTCTCCCCAACCCCCAGCAGTCCTCAGCTTGATCTGAGTATTCAAGAATCTCTCATGGTTTGCCTCCCTCGGTCTCCCCAACTATTTTTTTCCCTTCCCCTCACCCATGGTCCTTTGTTAAGTTTCTCCTCTTTTACTTATAAGTGGAAACATATGGTGTCTGTCCTTCTCTGCCTGATTATTTCACTTAGCATTACACCCTTGAATTCCATCCACGTTGCTTCAAATGGCCAGATTTCATTCTTTCTCATTGCCATGTAGTATTCCATTGTATAGATAAACCACATCTTCTTGATCCACTCATCAGTTGATGGACATTTAAGCTCTTTCCATGATTTGGCTATTGTTGAAAGTGCTGCTATGAACACTAGGGTACATGTGCCCCTATGCATCAGCACTCCTGTATCCCTTGGATAAATCCCTAGCAGTGCTATTGCTGGGTCATAGGGGAGTTCTATTGCTAATTTTTTGAGGACCCTCCACACTGTTGTCCAGAATGGCTCCACCAGTTTACATTCCCACCAACAGTGTAGGAGGATGGCCGTTTCTCCACATCGTCACCAGCATCTATAGTCTCCTGATTTGTTCATTTTAGCCACTCTGACTGGTGTGAGGTGGTATCTCGGTGTGGTTTTGATTTGTATTTCAGATTAGGGTAATTTATTGCTGATACATGGAGACAGAGGTGTGAGTACCAGTGCTGGATCACTGGGAAGCAAAACCTTCAAAGAGACTCTAATGGCTTTTTTTCCTGGGGGAGTGATTTATTCAGGCCTGGAGGGCAATGATTTTACTACAAATGTTGACTCTCAGGGGAATAAAAAGTCATTCAATAATTTAAAAAAATTAAATAATTCTCCTTATGTAATATGGAGTGACTAGAATGGTATTTTCATCTACTGTATAAAGATATAATGAATTTCAGACAAAGACAGTATTTCTGTCCCAACATTGCTCTGAACAGTTTCTAGAACTTTCTACTCAGCCAGAGCAGATCTTCTAGTAATTAATATCTGAGTGGCATTAGCTAGCAGTTGAAACTCCCCCAGGGGCAGTGAATACAGTCTCTGTTGTTCATCTCAGTGCAATGAACACCACTGTGCGTCTCTGTGGTAAGTGCTCCTGGATCAACTGAATTCATCTTCTGTAGATTGTTCTACCTAGAAAACATTCATAACTCATATTTGCTTCCAATGCCACTTGTTGAAAACTCTGTACTGCCTTCTTCTGGTTAGAGTATCAAGTCTGGAACTTATAACTTGTCCAACGAGGCCTTTTATATTGGGCTGACAGTCAGCCAGTTGTGATGGTTCTGCCACACAGGTTGTTGGCAGCCAGTCTCCCTTCTGACCTACCAGGTCTGTGCCTTTCCAAGTTGCTAAATATTTAGAACATTCCCTCTGCTTCTGTGGTTCCTGCCCACCTGCTTACCACGCCAGCACTCATGCTCTCACTTGTTTTCCTTGAGTGCGCTGGGCTCCAAGACACTTCTATCTGCACTCAGCATTCTGTGTCTTCTGCTGAGGAATCTTTGTAGAATTTCTTCACCGAGTAGTTAATCTCTCTCAGTCTTCTGATCTTGGTTGTAATCTCAAGTCTGCAGGCACCTTCCCCTTACCCCTGCTCCAGGTAGGGGTCCCTTTAGTACACTTCCAAAGCACACTGAAGCTTCCTTTCTCCATTAATCATAACTTTAGTCAAATGATGATTTGGGTAATTGTTTATGATAAACTCCATGAGGCCAGGAAACTCATCTTGTTCTCACAGCATCAATGTTTGCTATACAAAAGATTCTCAATAAATATTTGATGGAGTGAAAGAATAAATAAAAGCTTAGGCCAAAGCAGTGTGAATAATCAGCATCTTCTTCTTGAGCTATTCAGATTCTATAAATATACCCTTGTTGAAGAAAAAGAGCTCTGATTCAAGTGCTGCTTGAATACTAATTTTGGCTATGTTTGAAATGCAGTCTCTGGGGTGTTTTAGCTCTATTGCAGTGAGTTAGATCTACTCAAACTATTTAGGGCCTCTGCTTGATTTTTTTTTTCTTTACATTCCCTTTGCTACTACCTCTTGATTACATCTTTAATGGCTGGGGTCATGGTCAAGTACTATTGAGTTTCACCTCACATGTGAAAATTATGTGAAAACTAACCTGGAAACAGAAATAAAAAGTAGAGCTTATTGAATTTTTTTAAACTCTGTAGCTTGACTTATTTTGGACCCTAGAATTTGAGCATGTGCTAATTTGTTGATTTTGTTTGTCTAGATCAATTATATTTTTCTATATTTATTTGAAGTAAAAATATTTTCCCACATGAAAGAGTCATTTTGAATAATACAACAAAGCAAAATTGGCCATGCCCTTCCTGAATGCTATTGCCATTCTTTTTCTCAAATTTGGCTTTAATTAGTTTTATGACCCATCAAGTAGCCATTTCTGTGAATAAGCCCTATGCTCCATGACTCTACCAACTACCAGCCATTTCATTCAATTTTAGTAGTCAAGATAAATTTCTGCATTAAACTTTATAACACAGTTCCAAACACCTAATTAATACTCTCTAGACCAAACCAAACACATATTAATTTTTTTTTCAGAATGGAAAATATATTTTTCTTTGGGTACTATTCAAATGCTCACTTTTTTTTAAGACAGAGAGAGCCCAAGTGGGGAGAGGGGCAGAAGGAGAGAAAGAGAATCTTAAGCTCCATGCTGAGCATGGAGTGACACAGAGCTCAATGCCACGACCCTGGGATCATGACCTGCACTGAAATCAAGAGTCAGATGCTCAACTGACTGAGTCACCCAGGCACCCCTCAATGTTCACTTTTAAATGATGTATTTATTTTCCAAGTTTCTCCCCAAGCTGAGATGACCCCCCCTTAGTGTCCATAACCTTGGAATCATTACATAAAGTCAGATCTCCAAAGCACATTTTAATGTAACCATTTGGAGGAAAAAGAATGGTAGTGAGCAGGACAGAATAACATTCTTCTTAAAGAGAGATGAAAAAAGAGGATATAAAAAATTGTGAAAGATAATAAAATGTCTCAAATGGCACAATTTAGACTCTGGTGAAACCCAATGTGGGTTTTCCAGAGTTCAGGCAGGAGCAGAAGAAATAAGCCAGTTTAGTTTAAGGAAGGAGATACTCTAGTGTATCCCAAGATAAGCCCCCAGTTTCTCAGTCCCCTCTCCCGTGAGAACACAGAATCCCTTACTTGGGAGCGTTCCACGATTAGTTAGTCATTTGACTTTGTTTCAGATGTATGTGTGCAAGGAAACTCAGAAAGTTACAGTTAGGGAACAGCAGTAAATTCTTAATTAACACTCCGTATAATAGATTCTGAAAACATAGTGGCTTTTTTTTTAAATGCCCCTGAGATTTCTCCACCCAGTACCTGCATTCAAGCAGGCTTTAGGTGAGAAGCACCTAAGCACAGTCCCTTTTCACTCTCATTATTAAGTATCAGATGGAAGAAGGTGTCTGCCATGGTGAGTCAAGGTAGGAAGGAAGTACCCTCATGCCCTCAGCTCCAGGCACCCCCTCCCCAAATGGGCTCAGAGCCTATGAAAGAACTTCTATTCTGTGGTCTAAATGAGCAGGCTGGGGACCAAAGGCTTGGACTCTGGTTAAAAAGAAGTTCTACAAGAACAGTCAGAAACTTGGGGTTTGTCTAAGTTTAGTTGTAAAACTGTTTGAGGCTGACTGCTTAATTCCCTTCAAAGCTTATGTAGTGACAGAGAGCTTATTGTAATTCTCATATTTGCTGTATTAGTGATGCAAATAATTTTCCTGGGGCCTTCTTTTGACAGAAGGGACTAGTGATTGCATTTTCCACTTATCACAGTCACAGTGAAAATTTGTTTTTTTGTTGTTTCTATGTTGACTTGTTGAAGACATAATGTAGATGGTGAATAAGAGAGGAGGAATATCTCCAACTTCAGGTTAATGGTCCCCAAATTGCTATTGTTTAAGGGCTGATAAAATAATGGTTTTAGTACATTATTAAAGTGTCTAAGTGAACCTACATTTGTTTTCCATGATCCAGATCAGAAGAGTTAAAGAAGATCCACCGGTTGGCCAGGATTAAGACATGTTATCAGAGATCATACACATTGGCATTTGGTGATCACATATCAAAGCACGTTGCACTCAAAATTTAAAATAAGAATGTTTGCCAGTAGGGTTTATAGGGAAATAGCTTTATATGTTTCTCTGCTTTTAGAGGTATAGTCCAACGGTCAATGTCAAAACACTTTTGTTTATAAATTTTAAAAATTCTAAATGCTAAAAATGATGAGTAATATGGAATATTTGTATCTCACATAGCAAGGTATTTGGAAGTTTGGTGGTTACAGCTTTGATTAATGTAGTGTTCAAATGATATTATCAAAGTCCCAGGTTCCCTCCATCTCTCCTCTCTAAGACATTGGATTGTCTTTTAACTGTATTTTCTCATGGCCCCAAGATGGCTGCCATTCTGCCCACTCTCAAATGCAGACAGCAAGATCCAGGGACTGCACAGAATTTGTTTCCTCTTGTGTGTCTCTTGCTATCAATAAAGGACATTTCCTATGGGCTCCTAGCATATTTTGCATTTCATTGTTGGGAGGAAGAAGGCCCAGGGAGGGGTAGCAGTTTAGTGGGCAACAAAAGGTGTTTGTCATAAAATTGGAGTTGGACATGCTAAACCCAGATGGGCTTTCCTCAGACAGAGTGGTTTTCCTTTGTGCCTGATTACTGGCAATATTTTGGCTTCAACCTTTTCTCACTCTTACAAGGGATGAAGCAATTTACTTTTTGGAAACGAAAACCAGGCAGAGATAGGCTGTTCACAGAACATAAATTTTAGGTGATACCTTAGGTGATTCTCAAGTGGGAGCAGCATTAGAGTTTCTTCTTAATAACTTTCCCCTTCTGTAAGGGGAGCCTGGTGTTTTAGAGATCTGGAGAACATACCTACTGTATCTTTACTTTCTTAAACTTACTGAATGATACAGGTAGGAATCAGAGATCTAGTTTCTATATCTCAAGCTCTATCTGAAGCAGAATGAAAAAAAAAATGCTCCAGAAGCTTATCGAAGACTGCAGGAGGACTGAGAAAACAACAGAGGCATTAACCGTGGGGGAATTGTGGCATAAAGAAAGGAGGAGCAGGGACTTCTATAGAATGTGGAGATGCAAAGTTGTAGTGTCCTTAGGTGAGTTACTTCAGGGTCTGTCACTCCTACCACCCTCTCACACTGCAAATTTCCCATATTCTCTGGTTTTGTCCTGAAAAGAGGATATCCATGGATTTTTCTTTGCTATGTAATGATCCCAGTTCTTGAGCAATGACTAAGAAAGGCAAAAGAAAATTTGACTGTGAGAAAATTCACAAGGGAATAGGGAGAGAGGGCACGGAAGAACCCTCCAATGCCTGAGCTATTTCACAATCAGAAAGGAGGAGGTGAGGAAACTAAGGGAAATTTGAAAAAAAAAAATCTTTCTTATCTTCTTTAAAAATATCTGTAATTCTGGGTCTGAAGTCAAATGGTTAAAAAAGTGGAAATGGAATATATGATGCTAAATTTTCTAGATTTTGGTTTGAAAGAAAACCTTCAGTTACTCAGGACTCAAGTCATGATTACATTAAAGCCATTTAATTCTGTGCAGTGTTTTTTATTTATTTATTTTTTCATCCCTGGATTCCCTAGTTCTCCACAGTTTTATTTTTAAAGCCTTTGTACAAGAAAAATGACCAGAGAGGAACTGTTTTTTTAAGAAGGGTTTGAAGTTTGTTTGCTTAACAAAGTGTTTGCAGTCATAATTAAGTTACATATTAAAGTTCAAAACCATCTCGTGTTGGAAGTGACTGAAAATTGTTACCATCTGATGGCTTTGTGGGCAGAGCTTTCACAAGCGACACTGCACGCACGAAGGAATAAAGACCCAGTTTCTGGGCATCGCCCTGGGACCCATCCAGGGTCTGGGCAACATTCAGACTGCTGATTTCTCATAGTGGCATCATGGGTCTTAAATCTAACTGTCACGATTCTGTGGCCTTGATGTTGGAGTCATCCCAACTTGAGTCAGTCTTGCTGCTCTTCTCATCTCTTTAAAGTTCTCTGATCTCCAGTCCACCTATCTATCGTGGGGCCAGAGGAGCCATGACAAGTTCTGGGTGCAGCTCTGTAACTCTCACCATGGAAAATCCATCTCAAAGCCAGGTTTTCTGGGGTAGAGAGAAAAAGAAGGAAAGAGAGAGACTGGTTAGGGTGTCCGGGATGAGTCAGCTCTCATCTGTTGTGTTGAAAGGCAAACTGTCTTTAATTTTAATAGTGCTCCACTTCCATCTTCACTGGCATATGAAGCCTATTTGGGAACAGAAAGAGAAGTTTTATATGGCACATTTCAAACATCTTGCCTCAGGCAAGAACCTCACGGTTTCTGAGACTAAAATCTCTTTCTTGGCCTCCACACCTGAGTCTTTTATTTCTACTTAGAAGAAAATGGAACAATAGAAGCTTGTCTGTTCTGATGATGAGCACAAGACAAGAATTAAGGCTTACAAAACCCTGTGATGGGTCATAATTATGTATGAGCTAGTTCAGATGACTGTGATGTTTAGAGTCACCACAGACACCGTGTTTGCTGAATATAATTTCACATGTACATTCAGGCCTAAGTCAGGAAACCCAGGTATATACTGAGTAAGAATGAGAATGGATTTTTTCAATATTACAATCATAATTATAGTCACTTCCAACACTGGGATCAACTTGAAGATGAATTTTGGTTATTATCTCATTTGTCTTCCTGAATATCGGTGCCTGATCCCACTGATTTCTTTTAGGATATTCTTCCTGAAAAGAAATGCTTGCTAGTATATCCATTCAGCTTACCAAAATAAACAAACTTTTAGTTTGGGATCAGAATTTGGAAGAAAGCCAACACAATGACAAAAGAAGCAACTAAACTTTTGGTTTTGTGATGCAAAACAGAGAACAACTTTAAACAAAATAAGACCCATACAAGATCGACTTTACCATGAGCAGAATGTTTTTGGTGAAGGTAAAGCTATAAATACAGGGGGAAGACACAGTGACACAGAATTCTTTCTCAAGCTTTTCTAATAGCAGATTTTAGAAGATTTATTTGAAATCTACATCAAAACCATATACTTTCTGCAATTCTTTTTTTTTCCATAATATTTTATTGTCAAATTGTTTTCCATACAACACCCAGTGCTCTTCCCCTCAAGTGCCCTCCACCATCCCCACCACCTGTCTTCCCCCCTACCCCCTCCCCCCCAACCCTCAGTTCATTCTCAGCTTTCAATAGTCTCTCAAGTTCTGCATCCCTCTCTCTCCCCAACTCTCTCTCCCTCCTCCG
>NC_043706.1:90990673-91118584 GCF_006229205.1 Suricata suricatta | reverse complement strand
TTTTTTTCCATAATATTTTATTGTCAAATTGTTTTCCATACAACACCCAGTGCTCTTCCCCTCAAGTGCCCTCCACCATCCCCACCACCTGTCTTCCCCCCTACCCCCTCCCCCCCAACCCTCAGTTCATTCTCAGCTTTCAATAGTCTCTCAAGTTCTGCATCCCTCTCTCTCCCCAACTCTCTCTCCCTCCTCCGTTACCCCTGGTTCTCCATTAGGTCTCTCTTGTTTTCCTGCTAGACCTATGAGTGCAAACATATGGTTTCTGTCCTTCTCTGCCTGGCTTACTTCACTCAGCATGACACCCTCAAGGTCCATCCACTTTCCTATAAAGGGCCATATGTCATTCCCTCTCATTGCCATGTAGTACTCCATCGTGAATATATACCACATCTTCTTGATCCATTCTTAATAAAAGAATGTTGTCTCTTTCCCTTCTTGCCCTACATTAGCAGTAACTGGAAAGTGGTAACAGCTAGACATTAGTCATCATGACATTCTCTCTGTGCATGGATCCTTGCAATGTAGATGGCAGATACATAAATTTATTCAGAGAATAGAATCAGTTTGGACCAATGATACCACAGTATACCCTGGTTTTTGAAAGTGACCCATTATCAATGAAAATGGTATCTGGTAGTATAGAAATAACACAACCACAGGGAGAACCCCCAAATCTAATGTTTCCTGAAGTAATGTTCCTTACTTCAGTGAAGGTTTAAAATGACAAATGGGATTGGCCATCTTCTAAGGCAAACTTAATTACTTTGTTTAATCCATTTGAAGCTTTTGAGAATTTATTGATTTTTCATATACTGCTACTGCATGACCCTAACTCAAAAAATACATGTACATTAAAACCTTGGGTTGCAAGTAACTTATTCTGCTAGTGTTTAGCAAGATGAGCAAACATTTCTAATAAATTTTAACTTGATAAATGAGCAATATCTTGCAATATGAGTAGTACATGATGCTAAATATCACATGATCACAACTGAACCAAAGATTCTTGAAATTCGCTTTGATATCCAAGTGCTTTGGATTGCAAGCATGTTTCTGGAATGAATTATGCTTGTAAACCAAGGTTTTCCTTTATTACATACTAACAACAAAAAACAAAATCCCAAAATTTTCAAAAGGAATGATCCTTAGTGATATTTTACAAAGAGATCGCTAGATTAAAATGCTAGGCTTCACAGAATGGATATAAGGATGAGTTGTTACCTTTGGAAAAATATGTCTGAGGCCCATGAAAGTTTCACATATAGAAATTTCCGATATCTCTATATTCTGTTCTTACAATCATTCACCAGTCACCTCTGCTAAATTCCAGCTCTTGTATCTAAGAGATAATATTAGGATTGAGATACCCAGGCAAACTTTCTGTTGAATGGGTTATTCATTTGGAAGGACTGAAAGAGGGATGAGCTAAATGGCAAATGAGCCTAGGGAACATACATTGACCCATCTCTTTAAACTCAGAATCAAGAAGGAAAATCTGGTACCTCTTTGTTAAAGTCCAGCCATGAATGACTATAACAGAGCAATAACGTGATCAGCAAGTGGAAAACTCTATTGTAACCAGTTGATCAAATTAGCTGAACATGGTATTGTACAAGTAGGAAACAACACTGTATTTTCCTCACAACTAACTCTCCCATCTGTTCTCGTAGATAACCTTCTTTCTTTCCCTAAAACAGTAGCTTTGGAAGATCCCTCTCCAGTTCAGAGTACTTTCAGCCTGGACCAAAGACCAGCCTGAATAGTGCCTAACAAAGTTATACCAGTTACTTATAGCTAGTCTGCATCCTGATTGGTCAATGCCCATGCTATCCTAGCTGGTGAACTTACTAAATATCACCTCCACCTTCTAACATTAATGAACATTTATCAGTTTAGCAATTAAAAATTTACACTTTATCTAATGTTAAAGCTTTTATTTCATACCAATTCAAAGCTTTTCCCTCTACATCACTCACACCCAACCCAGTCTCAGAAACCTACAGTGTAAGTAAGTAGACAAATGGACTCTTTACTGTTTCTTCACCTTATCTACTACTCCCAGCTATGTTCTACTTCTGGCTCCTCCAGGATAGAGAAGAGAAAGAAAAACATGAGGTGAGACAAAAGGAAAAAATTCCTTACTTGGCCATTGCTGTTGTAATCTGGCAATGAGGCTCTCTGTGAAGCAGGAGTCCAACTATGGGTTATTTCTCTCATAGGATACTGTCTTGGGTATTCTGGATGGTCCTGTCAACTTCCTCCTATACTGCTTCTAGTAGGAGGGGTTGGACACATGAAAACTATACTTTCCAGACTCCTTTGCAGGTAGGTTTCTTGATATGAATTCATTTCTTTCAGTTGGATTTACTTATCAAATTTGGAGGTCACGAATGATATGGGGATCATCTTAGGCTTTGGACTATGGTTTCTAGTAAGTCAGCATGGTGGAAACATGAAGCTTTCCTGCAACAGGGCTCCTGTGTCCATCTCTACATTCTCATATGCATAAAAGTAGTGGTAGATGTGGATTTTACTTCTAGCTTAAGTGGTGGCCTCAGAAGTGCTACTCCCCTAGTTGGTCAATTCTGTATCATTCTAGGAGGCTCGCTCCTTCAGCTCTTCCTAATATTTTGCAAGCACTTGTACTGACTAATGCAGGTACTTTTGTCGGTTCTTGATGAGACCACTCTACTTTTTCCCAGAGGAGCTCCAACATTACCATTCCTAGAGCAGGGGATGGCCCTCTGGCTGATTGCTTGCCATGCCAGCCCAGCTTTTCCAAATGACAGGGCACCCACAAAGACTTTTTCTATTTTTTAAACTCTTCCAGGTAAGAATGGATACTTGTCTCCATATTCCAGGAAATGCAGACCACGTTTTCCCAAGAACTCTGCAACCAACCAGGCTCTATCCTGAATCTCTTTGACCTAAAAGATGTGTGAGTTGGATAAAATGTGGGTATTCCTTTCTGACAAGACCCACACTCTCTACAAGGGGATCTTGTAAAGGCTCTTTTTGTTCATTTTGAATTTAGGGAAACACCATACTCTCCTCCAACAATGACCTTCAAAGAAACCCTCGCTTCATCCTTCTGATCAGGCTGAGGTAAGGGCCACTTCGTTGGCAAGTTCTGCGGCAGTAGTTTAACATCTCTCTTTAGAAAGTGGAAATAGTTGTCACCTATGACTGTCTGCTTTGGGACCTCTGCTGAAAGGGAGATAACAGGAGAGTTCTCATTTAGCATCCAGTTACACTCATCTAGGTGATTTTCCAGATTGGAGGTCAGTACCCTGCTTTGAGGGTTATTTGAGGAGGGGAAGGCTGGTGTCCAGTTAAACAGTTAATGAGAGTGGTCTGCAGTGACATTGAAGAAAAACTATCAACTTGGAACAACCTTTTAACCAAAACTCTTACTATTAAAATAGTGTTTCTTCTCCATGCCCATTCCCATTCCACGCTTTGCATTTCAAAAATTATTTGCTGTATTTTTTATGTTTATTTTTTTTTCTGAAAAAGCTAATGGTAAAACCTGAGATTGAACCCAGTGAACAAAAGATCATTAATATTTACTAGTCATTCAAAAAGTAATGTGGCTGGGGTGACTCTGTGGCTCAGTCAGTTAGGCAACTGACTCTTGATTTTGGCTCAGGTCATTATCTCACAGTTTGGGAGTTTGAGCCCTGTATTAGGCTTTGCACTGCTGGTGCGGAGCCTGCTCAGGATTCTCTCTCTCCCCCTCTCTCTTTGCCCCTTCCTTGCTCTCTTGCTCTTTTTTTCCTCAAAATAAATAAACAAAAACTTTTAAAAAGTAACATGGTCATATTTTAAAAGCATCTCAAGGTGAAACCAAAAACAGAACCCAGGAATATTTGACTTTTAAAAAGAATAGAATAACAATGAATTCCCATGTGTGTGCCTCAATTTCCTGAAGTATAGAATGAGTGATTGGATTAGCCAGTTCCAATGCCACATGGCTTTCTATGAGTCAATAGAACCAAAATGTCCAAGCATTAGTTACTCTAAGGAAGCATGGCTCAAAGAGCTCAAATCGGCTGAAAACAAAACAAAGTACCCAAATGAATTGAACACTTACGTCTCTACAAAAACCTGCATACAAATGTTTATAGCAACTTTATTCATAATTGACAAAATTTGGAAACAACCAACTTTGTTCTTTGGGAAGTGAATGGATAGATAAATTGTACTACATCCAGGCAATGGACTATTACTCAGCACTAAAAAGAAATGAGCTATGAAGCCATGAGAGGACATGGAGGAAACTAAAATGTATATTACTTAAGTAAATGAAAACAGTCTGAAAAGGCTGCATACTGTATCATTCCAAATATGTGATATTTTGGAAAAGGCAAACTAAAGATGTTAAAATGATCAGTGTTGCCAAGGGTTAGGAATTAGAAGTGAGAGAGGAGGGATAAATAGAGTATAAATTTTTTTTTAGAGCAGTGAAACTATTCTGTGTGATATTACAATAGTGGATACATGCCATTAAACATTTGTCAAACCCATTGTTTCACCAAGAGTGAACTGTAATGTAAACTATGGACTTTGGGCAGTAATGATGTGTCACTGTAGTTTCATCAGTTGTAACACATGCACTACTGTGGTACAGGATGTTGCTAGGTGGGGAGGTTGTACACGTGCGGAAGGTTGTACAGGGTATATGAGCACTCTCTGTATTTTCTACTCAAATTTGCTGTGAACCTCAAACCCCTCTAAAAAATAAAGCTTATTAATTAAGAAATATGCAAACAAAACATAGTTTGTTGCAGTCCATATTAAAGTTAAGACTATTTATGCATCACAAAAGACAATACAGCCTATCTTTAGCTAAATGTTTTCATGAAACTTATGTGAAAGAAATCAAAGAAGCCAGGTATTAACTGAATCCAAGCCCAATTTTGAACAACAGTCAACCATTTCTCCCAAACTGGAAGATTAAAGATAAACTATTGACTGACATCCAGAGATCTTTTAAAAATTTTTTTTAATTTAATTAAATAGTTTATTACCAAGTTTGTTTCCATATAACACCCAGTGCTCTTCCCCACAAGTGCCCCTCTCCATGACCATTACCCCCAATCCCCTTCTCCTCTCCCTCTTCAGCCCTCAGTTTGTTTTCAGTATTCAAGAGTCTCTCATGATTTGCCTCACTCCCTCTCCCCAACTCTCCCCCCACCCCTTCCCATGGTCCCCTGTTAGGTTTCTCCTGTTAGACCTATGAGAGATCTTATATGAAGAAGTAGCAATCACCATGTTACATTTTATGAGAAATACAAGTTGAACTTTGAGCATGACTATCTTCAGAGTAGCAATTATTTGAATGTTGGTTCTTGGTTTATATGCTTATGTTAAAAATATGGTGGAACTAGGAATGAATTTTTAAGACTTTCACTGAGTTTCAATAATCTTATTGAAGTGTTACATTTTCTGTTGGCCATATCCACTCTTTTTCTCAGATGAATTCTTTCAGTCATAATCCAGTGGATTTGGTAATATAGAGCTTTAGTCTCTTCACCAGTTCTGTCAAATGTTCTTAAGATTTAATGGAAGAAAGATGAGTTTGTTTTTTTTACAAGTTCATTTTTATCCAGTTAAATGAGAAATATGAGCATTAATGGAAGAAAGAGGAGTTTGTTTTCTACTTCATTTTTATTTATTTAAATAAGAAATGTTTTGAGAGTAATCAATTCTAGAGTAATCAATATTCAAAGTATTTTTAAAGTGTATAGCATCATGATGCCCTCTAGTGGCTAACCCACAAGAAAATGCCTCAAAAATCCTTCAGAAAAGAGAAATTCTTCCTTTCTATGGATGGAATAGTGTTATCTATTAAAGTACACTGTTATCTTTGATTTCTTTAATAAAAATATTTTTATTATTGGGACTTTATGTTCAGTTGCCATTGCCTTATTGCCTTAGTGCCTCAAAGATCAAAACATGTTAAATTAACAAAAATTATTGTGTCAAAGGTATAATCACTGAGTAAGGTCAATGGGTAGATGTGGTCCACTACATGGATTTATTATTTTAGAGTAAAAAAGTATCCCTCTGAGGGACAATGAGGAAATTCTCTTGAAATTTATTGATTGATCTGTCACTGTTAGTCTTTTTCCACCACTGACATGGCTGTCTTGGGTTCCTAGGCAGGTAGCAGCTCTACTGAAAAAAGAAAAGAATAAAAAATAGACCCAAGTGAAAAGAAATCAGAATATTGATAATTGCAGGGCACCTGGATGGTTCAGTGGGTTACATGTCCAACTTTGGTTCAGGTCTTGATCTTGCATTTGTGGGTTTGAGCCCTGCCTCAGGCTCTGTGCTGACGACAGACAGGGCAGCACAGAGGTTCTGTGCCTCCCTTCTCTCTGCCCCTCTCTTGCTTGTGCTCTGTCTCTTTCTGTCTCTCAAAATAAGACTTTAAATTTTTTTTAAAAAAAGCAAGTTAATTGATCATTGATCCTACTATTTGGTAAATGACTTGTAGGAATTTTTTACATTCTTGAATCCCCAAAGAGCAGCCATTAGACTAGATGTGTGTGCATGTGTGTTATATACAAAAGATGTTTTATAAGCCTGAATAAACATTTAATAAAATTAGCCAAGGTCTTAAACATTTTTTTCTTCCAAGCTTTAGATAGTTTCAAGTAATTAAAACAAAAATGCTTATAAATTGTTGTTTTATCCCATTAAAACCAACCTTATTTTTAGATACACTTGAAGACATCTTTAAAACGTTTTTTTAAATGTTTATGTATTTTTGAGGGAGAAAAAGGGGGGGGGGGAGGAGCAGAGAGAGGGAGAACTCAAAGCAGACTCCAGGTTCTGAGCCATCAACACAGAGCCTGAAACGGGGCTTGAACTTAGTAACCTTGAGATCATGACCTGAGCGGAAGTCAGATGCAAAACCAACTGAGACATCCAGACACTCCTGAAGACATCATTTTAATGATTTCTTCTGGGTAACACGTCACACACTTCACATTCTTATATTCTTTGTAGCTAAATCTATGGTTTTGCATATAAAGTTCCATGACAATAGATCCCTTTAAAAGAAAATGTTCTTTAGAGTAAAGCTGTTTATATGACCTGACAGACATTGGTCTATGATAACAGTACTTTTTGGAAAGTAATTGAAACATTTTCTCTGTAATAAACTCAACAAATATTTTTATTAGTCTCCCTCCATGCGCCTGCCAGTCTGTATAATAAAGTTAACTAATTGTTGACAGTTGGCACTGGGGAGAAAGGCTGAAAAACTTATTGCAACATACAGCTTAACCGACCTGATGTTCTGCCATTAAGTCGTAAGAACGTTTCAACCTTCCTTCCCTTTTCCCACATCAAACATTCTAACCTTTAACCATCCCCACAAAGAACAATAATAATAAATAACAACAACAATCCACCCCCAAATCCCAAACAATCCACCAAAATAAAACATTGTACTTCCCCCTGACCCCTCTGCCGGAAAAGGAAAGATCTGGGGCTGCCATTAGGAATAATAAAGTGGAAGAGCCATCTGAAGGTGAAACCTCTCTTTCTCTTCAACTCTTTTTTTACTCCCTAATTTATAACTTATTCCTGACATTGATTCCCTTTTCTCTCCAGGTCCATAAGACTGTGAACATTATTTCCAGCAATATATCCATCATCATAAAACTACCTTTCATGAAATTATTTGTCGGATTCATAGGTTTATTATAATATTCTTTTACTTGCTATCCACTGAGCCTGTTCTTTTTCTCATTTTATTCTTGCTGATTCTAAAGCTAACATATTCAGTGATCTTCAACTCTTCCTTTCATTTTCTAAAGGCATTGTGAATTCATCCAATCCTCTGAGTATTGAATCTAGAAATAAGTGGGTCTTGCATACACAGGATTCAGATGCCTTAGGTTTATAGGATTCTTAAGGAAGTCTAGTCACTTTCAAGTTATTGGAAGGACAACTGAGCCTACTTTTTTTGAGCCTACATCAGAGTACATCTGTTTTACTAGGTTAACTTTGGTTCTGACCCTGCCTTCCCAGTATCCTCCAAATTGCCAGGAGCCAAGACTAGGCTGGAGTTCCTGGGATCTTTCAAGGGAGGAATTAATTAATCTGGCTAGAGATTAATGCAAACTAGAAATGGTAAGTTTCTTCAAATTTGGCAACCATGTCCTGGGGACTTGCAGGGGCAGGGTGGAGTCTGGAATGGGTATTGTTTTCCCCCTTCTTCCTGAAAAGGTTAATTAAAATATATGCAAAACATTTTGAATTGTCGTTACCAAATGAACATTTTAAAAGGAAAACACACAGACTTTTAGGGTTTGCCCTAAATTGGTCAAGTCAGGTCATAATTATAAAGGTGTAACTTATACCCACAAACTAATTTTCTAATTATATTGACTTGTAAGGGTGTACAGTTTTAGTTACAATGGAGTTGCAGTGACTCATATTTTAAAGTATCAACGTGATTATAGGTTTTCCATGCTAAGGAGAACCAAGCAAAGAACAGAAACAACCAACCATTAATAGTAGAATGAAATAATGAAGCAATATTTTGATCTTCATGTCCTGCACAGTGTCAAATTGACAATTATTTTCAGAAAAGACTTTGAGAAATAAAAGGTGTTGGGAGGAAATATTCAGCACATATTCACTGAATATCTGTTTTGTGTCCTGAATTTTTAAGATAAACACCATTAAAATGTCTTCATTTATTGTTTTCACTTTGAATAGGTCAACATACTTTTATTTACCTTGCTTTTAAATAATATCAAATAGGACATTTTTTCCTATATTTACTGTTAGTATTTCTTTTTGTCAATTGCTCAATTATACCCTTTGTGAATGTGTGTGTGTTTTAATTGAGATGTTTGTCATTTTATTATCTATTAATACAATTTCTATATATTAAATCACTAACCTCTGGCAGTTTACTCTGCAAATAATTTCCCCTGGTTTATTGTCTTTCAATTTTTTACATGGACTTTCTTTTAAGTACAAAAAAAAAGATTTTTAAGTCACACTTATCAGCTTTTTCATTTATATTTTGGTCATTGATATAACACATTGAAAAGTTTTTCTCTCCTCAGACCACATAGCTACTTAGATTTTATTCTAGTTTTTTGCATTTTAATCTTTAGTCTATCTGAGATTCATTTTGGTTGCTGTATATTGTGGTAATTTAACTTTATATTTTCTCTCTTTAGTTCCTGGTAGTCTTTTTATCTTTTTAAGTTTATTTATTTATTTTTGAGAGAGAGAGAGAGAGCATGACAGTAGGGGAGGGGCAGAGAAAGAGGGAGAGAGAGAGAAAATCCCAAGCAGACTCTGTCAACACTGTCAACACACAACTGGACTCAGAGAGAGCTCATGGTTTGGACCATGAGATCATAACCTGAGCTGAAATCAAAAGTCAGACACTTAACTAACTGAGCCACCCAGGTGCCCCTAGTTAGCTGATAGTTGAACCAGAAGTTGAGTAATCCATTTTTCCTTTGGTTTGAATGTGAGCTCATCATGTGTTCATATTTTATATCTTTTAAAAACTGTTTATGTAAAACTATTAGTGTCCCTGCATAAAATTAAAATTTAGCATTGTTTGATTTCCTCTTTCTCCCTACTCAACTGACTTACTGCCCTTATTTTTATAATGATCTAGGAATTTATTTTTACTCTCTTTCAAAGGTTACTTTTGACATTTACATTAAGTTTACTAAATATTTTTTGACATTGTTTGTTTTTAATCTCTAGGTCAACTAGTATGTATTTTCAATTAAAAATATCAGAAAGGATAAATGATTTCTTGTCTTTCTTTATCCTTATATCCCCAAGAATAGTCTTGCTATTGATTTTATGATTTAGTGGGAATGAGTACAAAATTTAGGGATTTATTGTAGCAGGGATAAAGATAATGATAACTGGAAAGTTTTCCTTCCTAAGAATCTGCTTTGTTTATTTATATACATGAGCCTTGTGGAATTTTTTTTCCTTTGAAATTCAAAATGTTGGCCCAGTTGTCATTTTATTAATTTTTCCACATACTTTATAAACTTTTTAAGTCTAAAATTCTAAATTCTAAATTTTCCCATGGTTCAAGTCAAAGTTCTTCTGCAGGTTTTTATGTTAGATTTTTGTCCATTTGCTGTATTTTCTTCTGGAATTTAACCTATATATTTGGCATATATTATAACATAACAATAAAAAATTTTCTGGGACTGTTTTTCATACATTTTGTCTTTTCTTTCATCTTATTAATCTCTGCATAATTGAGTCATGGGATAACTTTTCTTCTGATGATTGATAAGTTTTTTTCATGCTCTTTGCAGCTTATTGTTACTTCTGGGTTCCCAGAAACTTAAAGGTTTAGAAATAAATAAATAGGAACTAGAATTCCTATTGCAGTGCTTGGTCCAAAAAAGGTAATGAATAAAAACATATTGAAGTCTATTGCAACAAAATTGCTCAAATATAAAAAGTGAAAAATTATGAGACATAATTTTCAGTGACAATAAGTATATATCAGATATAAACTAGAGTAGCTATGAAGTCTTTTCAGAAATTATGATATTATTAAGAATTTTAGCCTAGAACCTCGAAGACTATTCAGTAACTTTCAAGTCAAGCCCAGCCCACTCAACCTCACCCAGCCCCCAGGTATACAATTGTAGTAGGAGTAAAAAGACATGTATGGATGTACTGAAATAATGATGTATATTTGCTCAGCCTTACTGATGAGAAGGACCAAACAAGGGCTCGACACAGATAATCTCATTTAATCTTCTCTACAAATTTGACACCCCTTGTATTTGGAAATGAAGGAACTGAAGTTAGCAAAAGTATAGATGAGCTGGGATTTGACTCCAGATCTGGTTAATTCCAAAGTCTGTGATCTAACCATTAAACTGGACTGGGCAGCTTTTCCTGTTTTCAATTTTCTCAATGCCAAACTTCTATAACACTGTAATATTTCTTGACTCCCTATACATAGTGATTTTTTTTTTTAACTTTTCACAACTCTGATTTATCTGGATAGAATCTGAATCTTTAAGATTATAGACCACAAAAGTGGGAGGATTAACCTAGATCTAAAACTAGTAAAGCCAAAGTCATCATCATCCTATCTTCAGTATACGTGCTTTTATCCATATAATTAAATGCCCATTGTTTGCAGTGGCTGCGAGGAAGCACGGCTTGTACCCACAGAAAAGTAGAGGACAATAAAGAGGGACACTGTTTCATACCGCTCCTTCTGAAACAATTGGTCTGTGTAATAGCCTGATGTGGTGCTTCCAGGAACTTTTCAAGATCCTCAGGAGGATAAGGAGATTTCTGATGCTGGAAGAGTTGTTTCCAATAATCCTTTATTCCAAAATTCTCAAATCCAAACTTTGCCAGTTGTAAGAGTGTTGACCCCCAGATTTCCCTTCCCAGGTCCTCCCCATCGGGGGCCTGTATAGTAATGATAGGTACATGATAAGGAACAAGAGCTTTCGGTCTTGTGTTGGATCACAGTACCATGGAATGAAAGAGGATCATAACAACTCTTTTTTATTAGTGACTAGTACTAAAGGAGTGGCAGTGATGGCAGAGATTATGAAAAGGATGCACAGGAAAGCAGTATGTTGTATTAATTTATAATTTGAGTTTCTTCTTCACCGATTATTAGCTCTACGACCTTACATGAGTTCCTTTTAAAGCCCCTCTAAGAATCATTGTTCTCACATTTTATATTAAGTACTAAATAAATGATAGTTGTAACATGTAATATGAATTCACAGAATGGAATGTGCTTATTTTGTTTTGTTTTTCTACCTAGGATTTATTTTAGCTTCTTCTGGTAACATTAATTTTCTTACCTGTCTTTTGGTATAATTGCCAATCAAAGGTTAATTGTAGTGCAAGCAAAGGGTGGACATATGACAGGAATAAGCCAACCAGATTTTCTTTTGGGACTTTGAATCTTGAATTAACTGACATCTGAAGAGATTGTTCATTGATTCCTGCTGCCTGGACCTCTAGCAGCTGCCTCAACTGGTATCTTCTTCAAACTCAGTACTTTGACAACCTCAGGTCTTATTAAAATCCTCTTCTGCAAAAAAATGGCATGAAGTGTTGCTTACAACCAAGGAAACCTGTCTACTACATCTAGACAATCTCCTCCATTCTTGTGTGGTTGGCTTCTTTGTCTTTGATTTACTCCAAGAGACCAATAGGTAAATTACTATGGTTCTAAACACATTCCTCTTGAAAATAATTTAATAGTCATCCTAGGAACCCCCTATATGGTCTTCTACTTCATTGTGAATTGTACTCATTTTCTCCAAAATGTTTCAGGGCAAATCTAAACCCCATGTCATCTGCAGTAACCTCATCCATAGCCGAGAATAATGAATCTGTCTTCTCCATAACATGGTGTAACTATGCTGCTGCTTTGCCTGTTCTCGAGACTGAACATGCCCAGGTTTTTCATCTGCACTCAGGGTTTCATTTCCAAACCTTTTATTAACTTGGTTGCCCTCCTCTGAACTCCTTCCAGTTAGCTAGAAAGCAAACTCTATCCAATAATATCATGTCATCAGGGAGATCGTGGAGGTCACATTCTGGCTGGAAGGTAACCGGGTAGCCCCACGGGCATAAAATTTTTTCTTCATGCCTAAGGTAGTTGTGAATGTTCTGGGTCCCCTGTCCAGGCATACCCTGAGCACGCAACAAGTGGAGGACAGTCAGTAGGCAGGTACCTACGTATTCAGGGGAAGAATCATTGCTTATTTGAGCAGCACTAATCAGTTCAATTTTTCTTTGTGGCTACTTTGAACTGCAGCCTTCTTCCTAACTCAAAACACCGAAGGTGGGTGATAACTAACAATTATTGAGTACTTAGGATATGCTGGGCACTGTGCCAAGTGCTTAACGTTTATGAACTCATTTAATCTCTACAGTAATTCTTTACATTAGGCTATTATCTTCATTTTACAGATGAGGAAACTGAGCATTATACTGGGCCCAGGTTACATGGCTAGGAAGTGATGTGGCAGAAATTTGACCATAAAGCCCATGCCCTTAACTATAACCTTTAATTGTTTAAATGCTCAAGAGGAACAGGCCAGAATATATTGGACAAAAATTAGGAAAGGCATTGTGCCTTTTTAAAAGGCAGAATCTTGAAATTCATGTAGTATGGAAAAATGATTTCGTTATAAAAAATACAAGAAATAATTTATACATATTTCACTTCTTGGAGATCAAAAATGTATATTGAAGGCTCTAAGAAATCTTAATGTAAAGAAACCTATTTAAACCACGTTTCCTAAATTTATTTTAACAGAGAACACTTCCATTTCACTAAGTGTACAAAAATATACAGTAGACTTAACTACTTGTTCAGATGGTACACTAAGCTATGCATAGTATACCTCTAAGCATCATAATAATTTTGCAAGAAATACATTGTTATTTCAGGAAAGGAATTGACTTCTAGAGAGATTTACCTCTCCAAAAGTTGTTTGTGCATAAATTACTGACAAAAGGTCTTATTCCAATTCTGTATGATTTTAATGTCCTACATTGCTTGTGTGCTTAATGTATTTATTTTCTCCCACCTAAGGCCTCAAATAAAGAAAACCCCATTTTGAAAGTTGTTATTGCCTCATCTTCTTTTTGGATGTCTTGGTCATGTTAAGGCAGCATGATGAAGAGAAAGGACACCAACTCAGTTCTAGAAACCTTAGGCTGAGTCATATTATCACCTCTGCTACCCTCAGTTTGGGTTTGCCACAAAAGTTGCTTAACTTCTCTGAGACTCCCCCCCCCATCAGTTTTATTGAGGTATAATTGACACTGATATATTTATATATTGCAAAATGATCACCACAGTAAGTTTAGTTAATATCCATCACCTCACATGGTTACAAAATTGTTTTTTTATGAGAACTTTTAAGATCTACTCTCTTAGCAACTTTCAAATATATAATACAATATTGTTAACTAGAGTCACCATGTTGTACATTACATCCCCAGGACTCACTTATTTTATACCTGGAAGTTTGTACTTTTGACCGTCTTTACGAATCCCACTCCCTTCCTCTGGCAGCCACAAATCTGATCTCTGTTCCTATGAGTTTGGTTTCTTTAGATTCCACATGTAAGTGAGATCATATGGTATTTTTCTGTCTTTGTCTTATCTCACTCAGCATAATGTCCTCGAGGTTTATCCATTTATTGCAAATGGCTGGATTTCCTTCTTTTTTATGGTCTGAGCTTATTTTCTTTCCTATGAAGTGGATGTTCATTATGTGAATGGCTTATTAACTGTTTTCTGTTCCCCCATAATATGTTCTTAATTCCATATTTCATTCTAATGAAGTGAACAAAACAAATGGCTTTACTTGGAACTCAAAAGGTAGAATCTTAGGTCAGATTAATATTCCAGTTTTACAAAATTTTAGAGGTATCCAAGAAATACTAAGTATTCTTATTTTATTACAGTATCTTACCTAGAATTGTCTTTTATTTTTTATTTTTTTGAATGTTTTTATTTATTTTAGAGAGAGAAAGAGAGAGAAAGAGAGAGACAGTATGAGTAGGGGAGGGGCAGAGAGAAAGGGAGACACAGAATCTGAAACAGGCTCCAGGCTCTGAGCTGTCAGCACAGAGCCCTGATGTGGGGCTCAAACTCATGAATCATGAGACCATGACCTGAGCCAAAGTCAGTTGCTTAATCAACTGAGCCATCCAGGTGCCTCTAGAATTGTCTTTTTAAAAAGAATTGTCTGTATTTTGGATGCAAGAAAATTAATCTTTTTTAAGTATACATTTCAATACCTTTTTTTACATTTCTTTAATGGATGTATACTTGACACACAATGTTACATTAGTTTCATGTGTACAACATAGTGATTCAACAATCTGTACATAAGGCCGTGCTCACCAATGTAACTACCATCTGTCACCACACTATACTATTTTAACACCATTGACTATATTCCTTATGTTGTGCTTCATCCCCATGGCTTATTCATTCCATACCTGGAAGCCTGTACCTCCCATTTTCGCAAATGTATACAATTGTGTAATCACAATTGCAATCAGGTTATAGACCATTATCACCTTGAAAACATTCCCTTTGGCATTCATTATTCTTCCCCCAGTCCTGGCTCCTGCAAGACACTGATCTGCTTTTGTCACTAAATTTTGCCTTTTCCAGGCTGTTATATAAATGAAATCATACAGTAGAGAGTCTTTGTGTCTGACTTCTTAAATTTAGAAGTCTAAATTTAGAATTTAGGCTTTTAAATTCTTTTATGGATCATGCTTTTGGTGTCATATTTAAGAAATTTTTTACCAACTCAAGGTAGCAATGATTTTCTTTTGTATTTTCTCCCAGAAGTTTTATAGTATTAGTGCTTACTTATTGGCTTATGATATGTTTATAAATAATTTTTATAGATGATATAAAATATGGAATGTATTCTGTTCATAGTTTTGATTGTCAATGTCTGCTTTTTTCCAACATCCTTTATTGGAAAGACTACTCTTTCCTGATTGATTTACCTCAGATTGTGAAAATCAATGCATGATGTATGTGTGGATATCTTTATGGGCTCTCTACCCAATAGAAGCAATATATGTCTATCCTTACATTATTAGCTGCATACTTTTTGTATATATCCCTTATTAGGTTAAGGGAGTTTTCTTTTATTTCTAAATTACTGAAAGTTTTTATTAAAAGTGTGTATAAAGTTTCCCAAGTTTTGTGTGCGTGTATGTCTTGAGAAGACTATGTAATACACCCTTTATCATTCCAGCTTTATTGATGTATAGTTGATAAACAGAATACTGCACATAATGAATATATACAATTTGATGAGTGTGGACATATGTACACCCTTGTGTTACCATCATCACAATCAAGGTTATAAACATTCATCACCTCCTCTTTATTTTGTGGTAACAACAGTTAACATGAGATCTACCCTCTTAAAAATTTTTAAGTGTATCTTAATTTTAACAGTCGGCACCATGTTCTACGGCTGATCCCTGGAACTTACTCATTTTGTATAACTGTAAATTCATGCCCATTGAGCAATTTGCTATATCCTTCTTTAGTGATCTTTCATTATAGCGTGTTAATTCACTAAATTCACACTCACTGAGTCTCAAACATGAAACAAATCTTGAATTTTTGCAAGAACTAACACTTAGACTTGGTACATTTATCTTAACATCCTGTGATTTTTTTTTCTTATAATATTTTTAGTATTGGATCAGGCCAGTACTGGACTAATAAATGAGTTCAAAGGAATTCCATCCTCTTCTGTTTTCTAGACGTTTATATAGAATTAGTATTATGTCTTCCTTAAATATTTAGTCGAATTAACTATTGAAGCTGGGCATAAAGTTCTCCTCATGGGGGAATTTTTTTTAAACTACAAATTCAATATCTTTAATAGATATTCAAGTGATTTCTATCCTTTTTTTAGTGAGCTTTAATAGTATTAATATTAATAGTAATAATACTATAAAATTACTTTTGAAATTTTTTCAAATAAATTTAAAATCTTGAGTATGTATGAAAGACATTGAAATTGTAATTTAAAAAAATTTCCTGTGAAGAGAACATTATATCTAGCTTCAGTAGTAATTCTGCTAAGCATTTAAGGAAGAAATAATACTAATTCTAAATTGTTGGATTTATTGGTGGAAGATGTTTATAATATTTCCAGTTATGTATTTAATGTCAGAAGAATTGTAGTAATGTGTCTATCTGGCTCAATAGGTGACTGGCAAACTTCTTTCTCTAAGATGTCAGATATTAACTATTTTAGGCTCCTTCTTCCTTTTATTGCCACCCTCCACCCCTTCCTCCTATTCTTCTTGAATATCTTTTAAAAATGTACAATGGGGGTGTCTGGGTGGCTCAGTCCATTAGGCATCTGACTTTGCCACAGGTCATGATCTCACCGTTTGTGGGTTCAGCCCCACATGGGGCTCTCTGCTATCAGCACAGAGCCTGCTTCAGATCCTCTGCCTCCCCCTCTCTCTGTCCCTCCCCAGCTTGTGCAATTGCTCTCTCTCTCTCTCTCTCTCTCTCTCAAAAACAAACATTAAAAATGTTTTTTAATGTGGAAAGTATTTGTAGCTTGCAGATATACAAAATCAGGTTACAGACTGGACTTCATCCATTGGCCATAGTTAACCAACGCTTGGGTGAGAGCTTCACCAATTTTATTAATAATTTCAAAAACCTAGTTTTTGTTGATTTTCTGTATTGTTTTACTGTTTTTTTATATCATTGATATCTGGTCTGCTTGTTATTTTCATTTGTTAACTTGTTGCTTAATTTACTCTTCTTTTTCTAGTAGACATTTAGATTATTTATTTGAAATCTTTACTCTTTTTCTAATACAAGTAGCGAATGCTCTAAATTAACCTTTAAGCACTGTGTTAGTTGCATCCCTCAACCTTAGGTATATTGATTTTTTGTTTTTATTAATCTCAGGATATTTTCCAATTTCACCTGTGAATTCTTCTTTGACTCATAGTTTGTTTGAAGTATGTTGATTGATTTCCAAGTCTTTGTAGATTTTCCATAGAGCTATCTATTATTGCTTTTAAATATAATTATGGTCAAAGGATACACTTTTTATGATTTTAATTGATTTAAAATTATGAGAATTATTTTCTAATCCAGAATATATCCTTTCTTGGTGAAGATTCTGTATGCACTTGAAAAGAATATGTAATTTTCTGCTGTTGTTGGGTGGAGTGTTTTGTAAATGTCAGTTAGGTAAAAATTTTGGTAATTATTGACATCTTTTACATTTGTATTGTTTTCTGTATACTTGTCCTCTCAACTATTGAAAGAGAGCTGTTGAATTCTCCAACTACAATTTTGGATTTTTTTTCTCCCTTCAGTTATAACAGTTTTGTTTCATATGTATTATATTGTTTTAGTACTTTGAAGCCATCTTTTTAAGTGCATATATATTTAGTATTTTTGTGTCCTCTTGATAAATTTACCCCTCATTGTGAAATTACCTTCTTCATTCCTGGTGCTATTCTTTGCATTAAAATCTATTTTTAGGATATTAATATAGCTGTTCCATCTTTCTTTTCTTTTCTCTCTCTTTTTTTAGAAATTATTTATTTTCCATCAACCTTATTTCCATTTTGTTTGCCTTTGTGGAAAAGCTGCTTAAGACCACTCAGTGATTTTTCCAATAAATTCCGTGGCCTGAGTAGTGGGAGCTGCAGACCAGTCTTCAGTAGAAAGCTGAGTGCTCCAGTCTTCAGTAGGGAACTGCTGAATAGCCCCAGAGGGCACCTGCATGCCTTCAGACCAGTCTGCAACTTCAGGTTGAGTAGCAGTGAACTCAGGAGCTGGAGCCGTCCATTCACCTTGAAATTCCTCCTCAGTCATAACCATTTCAACAGTACCTGCTCATCCTTTTTAATCTCAGCAGGATCTCTGTAGAAGTAGAGATCCACGGGTGTTCATGGAAAGTAGTGCATGCTATGAATACACAGAACTTCCCCTGGCCAGCATCCACCACATCAGATCCACTGAGGGAGCTCCCTTGTTGTTAAAAGGGATGGCAGTGTCCATATGGCAAGGAGGAGAGACAACATTACACAGAGCGATGGTAGGAAGGTTAACATAAGACCTGTAAGAGGGTAGTCAGCCCTAGGATCAATAATTACCAGAAGGTTGTTATTTTTTGTCATACATTTTACTTTCACATATACAGTTGACCCTTGAACAATGTGGGATTAGAGGCACTGAACCCCTGCATAGTCCAGATTTCATGTATAACTTCTGATTACCTTGACTTAATTTCTAACAGTCTACTGTTAACTGGAAGCCTTACTGATCGCATAAATAATCAATTAACACATAGTTTGTATGCTATTATGTATTATATACTGTATTCTTACTATAAAGTAAGCTAGAAAATGAAAATGTCATGAAAAAAAGTCTTAAAAAGGGGCACCTGGGTTACTTTGTCGGTTAAGTGTCTGACTCTTGATCTCGGCTCAGGACATCATCTCACAGTACATGACATGGAGCCCTGTGCCGGGCTCTGAGCTGACAGCATGGAGCCTGCTTGGGATTCTCTCTCTCCCTCTCTCTCTGTCCCCCCCCCCCCACTTGCACACATGCTTTCTCTCTCTGTCTCTCTCAAGATAAATAAACTTAAAAACAAAAAAAGAAAATCATAAAGAAGAGAAGATATATTTACAGTACTGTGTTCATCTAAAAAGTCTAGAAAAGTAGACCTGTGCAGTTCAAACCCATGTTATTCAAGGGCCAACTGCCCTGTAAACTTGAAAAATCATTATTATCATTTTTGCATTAGTCAATTATCTGCTAATGAAGTTTCAAACCAAGAAGAAATGTTTTCTATTTATTCATATGTTCACCATTTGCAGAGCTCTTCGTTTGCTTTTGCATAGATCCAAATTATCATCTGACATCATTTCCTTTTGCCTGAAAAACTTCCTTCAGCATTTTTGTATTACAGTTTTGGTAGTAACATTTTCTAAGGTCCTTTTCTTTTAAATTGAGATATAATTGACATGTAACATTATACAAGCTTAAGGTGTATGATATAATCATTCAACATTCTTATATGTTGCAAAATGATTACCACAGTAAGTCTAGTTTAATATCCATCACTCTGCATAGTTACAAATTATTTTTCTTGTGGTAAGGACTTTTAAGATTTACTCTCTTAGCAACTTTCAAATATACAATACAGCATTATTAACTGCAGCCACCATGTTGTACATTATATCCTCATGATTTATTTGATAACTGAACCCATTTCACCCATCTCCTACTTTCTACCCTTGGCAAACACTAATCTGTTTTCCATGTCTATGAACTTGGTTTCTTGTTTGTTTTGTTTTGTTTCTAGATTCGAATAGAAATGAGATTACATGGTATTTGTCTTTTCTGCCTTACCTTAATGCCCTTAAGGTTTATGCATGTTGTCACAAAGGGCAAGATTTTCTTCTTTTTTAATGGCTAGATAATATTCCATTGTAAATATATATAATACCACATTTTTAAAAATTTGTCTATCAATGGGAACTTAGGTTGCTTCCATAAAAGTTAGTGTTTTCATTTCCTTTGAATAAATACCCAGAATGGAATGACTGTGTCATAGGTAGCTCTTTTTTTTAATTTCTTAGAAAACTACATACTGTTTTCCATAGTGGCTGTACCAGTTTACATTTACACCAGCAATGCTCATGGATTTCCTTTTCTCCACATCCTCAGCAACACTTGTTATTTCTTATCTTTTTGATAATAGCCATTCTAAAGATGTATTAGCAGCACTTTCAACAATAGCCAAATCATGGAAAGAGCCTAAATGTCCATCAACTGATGAATGAATAAAGAAGATGTGATATATATATATATACACACACACACACACAATGGAGTGCTACATGGCAATGAGAAAGAATGAAATCTGGCCATTTGTAGCAAAGTGGATGGACCTCGAGGGAGTCATGCTAAGTGAAATAAGTCAGGCAGAGAAGGACAGATACCATATGTTTTCACTCATAGGTCTAACAGGAGAGACCTAACTGGGGTGCCATGGGAAGGGGAAAGGGGGAGGAAAGAGTTAGGGAGAGGGAGGGAGGCAAATCATGAGAGACCCTTGAATATTGAAAACAAACTGAGGGCTGAAGAGGGAGGGAGGAAGGGGAAGGGGTGTAATCGTCATGGAGAGGGGCACTTGTGGGGAAGAGCACTGGGTGTTATATGGAAACCAACTTGGTAATAAATTATTTTTTTAAATTGAATTTTAAAAATAAAAAATAAAGATGTATGAGGTGATATCTCATTGTGGTTTTGACTTGTATTTCTCTGATGATCAGTGACATTGATCACCTCTTCACGTACCTGCTGTTGACTACCTATATGCCTTCTTTGGAAAATATCTATTCAAAATCCTCTGCCCATTTTTTAATCATATTTTTTTTGCTATTGAATTGTATGAGTTTCTTATATATTTTAGATACTAACTCTTTATCAGGTATATGATTTGCAAATAATTCTCCCATTCAGTAGGCCGCCTTTTCATTTTGTTGATGGTTTCCTGTGCTGTGCAGAAGCCTTTTAGTTTGATGTAGTCCCACTTGTTTATTTTTGCTTTTGTTGTCTTTTCTCCTTGTGTCGAATCCAAAAAATCATTGCAAAGATTGATGTCAAGGGGCTTACTGCCATGTTTTACTCTTGGAGTTTTATTGTTACAGGTCTTCTGTTTTAGTCTTTAATCCATATTGGGTTTATTTTTGTGTATGATGTAAGACAGTGGTCCAGTTTCATTCTTTTGCATGTGGCTGTCCAGTTTTTCCAACAACATTTATTGAAGAGATTGTCCTTTCATCATTGTATATTATGGCCCCCTTTGTTATTAAATTAATTGACCATATACGCATGGGTTTATTTCAGAGCTCTCTATTCTGTTCCATTGATCTAGGTGTCTGTTTTTGTGCCAATACCATACCATTTTGATTATTTTAGCTTTGTAGTATAGTATGAAGTCAAGAAGCATGTCTTCACAATTGTTCTTTGTATTTTTGTTGTTGTCGTCAGTCATATTAATTGATCTGATGTAGAATTTGAAGTCCAACTATAAGTTCAGTAAGGAGAGAGTGACATAAAGGTATTCTTTTACTCAATTTCTTTGTTCAACAAATATGTAGTGTATGCTTGCATGCACATTTTTAGGCCCTGAAATATACAAGTAAACAAGGCAGGAAATTCTCTACCCTCATGGTAAATTGGTTCTGGTTGAGGAAGACATACATACATACATACAATAAATTTTTAAAAATGGTCACAAATAATGGTAAGAGCTATAGAGAAAATGGAAGGAGGTTGCTACTTTCTATAGGTAATTCTGTAAAGGCTTCTTGAGGAAGTAGCATTTGAGCAGTGGTTTGAGTCAACTCATTCCTGGATGATGGATGAGACAAAACTATAAAGATCTAAGCTGAAGAAGGCATCAAGGATAACTACCCTAGAGCGGAATTAACTTAACATGTTTAAGGAATAACAAGCAAACCAGGGCAATGGAGATAGTAGGTAAGAAGGAGAGTAGAGGCAATGAAGTGTAAGAGGAAACAGGGGTCAGAGTATGTAAGGCTTGGTAGGGCTGGCAAGGGCATTGTGTTTCAATTCAAGCATGAGGGATGCTATTGAGGGGGTTGGAGCAGGAGATTTACATTTGCAGAAGATTGCTCTGGTTGTTGTATGACAGATCTATGCTAGGGTAGAAAGAATGGAAGGTAGGAAATGGAGAGCTGTGGAATAGACCAATCCAGAAAATTAAAACTTTTTGCATATAAAGTTAACAAGTATTTGAAAGAATAGAAGGAGAGAAGATGGATCAAGGAAAGGAAGACTGAGCAATTGGAAGGTGGGAATTCATGGAGAAAAGTATCTACTGAAAAAGAGTAACTAGTGAGATTCCTGGTGCCAAAATGTCTGAGAGACATTTTTTAAAAAGCAGTCCACTAGTCAGTTTTAAGTTTTCTGGGTTCAAGGATATACGTTTCCTCTACTGATTTAAGCCTTCTTAAAAATTTGCTGCACATAATATTCTGCATTGGTGGTATTTTAAAGATAGACAGGAATTGACTTGGTGTTCAGTACAAGACCACACAGTGTAGGAAAAAGAGAGCATACAGAAAATGGCAAGATAATTCACAAGATGAACTAATGCAAAAGATCTGAGAGGATGAAACCATCAGTGATGAACAAAAATGGAAATTCTTCCAAGATTCTCAGCAGGGATTTGTGTAAACGTTGGCTTTCCCAGGACATAGGTGATGGTGGTTTGAGCCAACTCATTTGAAGCCTGAAGGGCAGGATGACCTAGCTGATTACAGATCACACATGTAACTAAACAACAAAGAGACAGAGTACAGTTTTATGGTGTGATTAGGTCAGTAGCATAAATCTTCACGCTCATCTTTCCCAGTTCGATGTTTTCCAGTGGTTACTTCTATTAATAATTTGTTTATGTATTCATTTGACAAATATATACTCAGCACCTACTCTATGCCAAGTATTGTGTTGAGAGCTGAGGATATGGCACTAAACAGCATGTTAAACATAACATAGCTACTCCAGTTGGTAACTTAACCTCATTCCAGTCTTCAGAATGGCTAGACATTTGGCTCAGTTCAGAGGTAGGCATTTGGCCCAATGAGACACAAGGACACCCATGGTAGGGCATTTGGGGGAAAAGAAGCTTCATCTTTCTTCTGTAGGAACTTCTTGTCTCCTTCATGTGGGGAGCCAGTAGCTGCTCTTAACCATTATAATTATTACTGCATATTGTTTATCTTTTCCTTACCTTTTTCATTTCCCTTACTATATCTTGTGTGAACTAAATTTCTAAAATAGTTTCCTATATAGTCAGAATCTTTTGTAACCTATTCAGATGCACAGCTTGCAATAACAACATTTTTGGTGTATGGTCAAGCTATTCTCTGAAAAGGTCAAACCAGTTCTAGAACAGAGCATTTTCTAAACATTTAAACAGATAAAATAAAGGCAGTGTAACAAACATTCTAGAAAATTGTTTGGTGTGTCTATCAAAGTCGAAGAGACACAGAACTTATAACCTAGGAATTCTACTCTCAGTATATAACCAGCAGACTTATATCTATCTCTATATCTATAAGTATATCTAGATATCTATAGATATCTATATCTATATATCTAATCTCTTCATATAGATATTTATAGTTATCTAGATATAGAAATAAGGACACTACAAGAATGTTCCTAGAAGTGCTACTCATAATAGCTTAAAACTGGGAATAACACAAATGTCCATCAGCATTATATTGCATAAATGAACTATGTGAATTTCAAACAATTGAAATATATAAAGGAATGAGAATGAATGGAATACATGGAATAATACAACCAAATCTCACAAACATAATGTCAAGTGAAAGAAGCCAGATACAAAGAGTACTACTTGTATTATTTCATTTACATAAAACTCGAAAACTGGTAAAGCTTTTTTGTGGGAATGGAGATCAGGAAACTGATTACCCTCAGGGACCAATAATGACCTAAGGGAACTAGAGGGAGTTTTGGGAGCTGGTCATGTAATCAACACCTGGGTGCTGGTTACATGGATATGTTCACATTGTAAAACTTCATTGAGATGTATATTTAAGATTTGCATACTTATCTTTATGGATATTATACTTGAATAAAAAGTTTACTTTAAAAAGTAGAGGTCAAATGCATTTTATTGTATTCCCTGGAATTCATAAATCACTATTTTGAAATATTATAGATTCTCAGTGAATATTTGGTGATGATTGCCATCATTTTAATTAAATTTTTTTCTTTTATCGTCTTCCTTGGAGGATAATTTTTCACCAAATATATGTTAAAAGTTCTTAAAAAAATAAAAAATAACTGGCCAAGCAAAATGGTTCTAAGCCAGCATATTAAAAAGGATATGTATCACTTAAATTCTCATGCAGACAGAATTTACAAATTCTATTGAGCTAGATTTTTTTTATTTTTTAAAATTAAAATTTCAAGTGTATATCCTTCAACATGACTCCTTTTTGCTATAGTTATCTATAAATATAGAAAATAGTTTTCTGTCCAATATTACTTGAATCTGTTCTATCATCTGATCTCAGCTATCCTTGATCTAGGGCAGACTCTAATTATCTCTTTCTTGGGGATGCTTTGGTGGCTCAGTCAGTTAAGTGTCTCACTCTTGGTCTTGGCTCTGGTTGTGATCCTATGGTTCATGGGATCGAGCCTCATATCTGCACTGATAGTGGGGGTGTGCTTGGGATTTTCTCTTTCTCTGCTCCTCCTTCCCCCAAAATAAACAAATAAACTCTAATTATCTCTTTCCTAGCCTACTACAATAACTTGATGACTTGTCACAACCTAATCCTAGTCTTTCTCCCTCAAAGCGGCCCTTATCTAGCATCCGTAGCAACCCATTTTACCCATCTGATTATTATATTTTCTTCCTTGAAACCATCTCAGGTAATGGAAGCTCTATCCTTAGAGTTCTCTGAGCAAACATTTTTGTCTCATCCTTGACCCCTTCTTTTCATCTGTCAGAAAAATCTAACTAATTCTATTTTCAAAATGTAATCTGAACCTGTCCATTTAATATCACCATCATTACTGCCATCTCTGTCAGAGCACCATCATTTCTTGCCTAGACTTTTGCAAAAACTGCAAACTAATCTCCTTGCTGCCATTCTTGTCTCCCTACAGTTTTGATGGAGCACCTAGATGTAGCATATTTGATATAGCACCTGAGTGATTTAAAAACACACAGATACACATAGTTTTGGGGTGTGGCTTGGTGGCTCAGATTATGGTCCTTCTGTGCCTCAAACCTCTCCGTGGCTCCCACTTTCACTCAGAGAAAGATTCAAAGCCCTTATGCACCCTTGTAAGACCTTTGCTGCCTGTTGGCTCTCTGACTTTATCTCCTACCCAAATACTCTACTCTAGGCACACTGGTTTCTGTGGTGTTCTATGAACACACCAGGCACACTTATAACTTAGGTCTTACACATTGGCTATTCCCTCTGCCTGGAATACTCTTACCTGGATATCCATGAACCTCATTCTTTCACTTTCTTCCAGTGTTTGGTCAGATGTCCTCTTCTCATAAAACTTACCTGTGTAGGCTGACTTACTCTGATGACCTGTTGGACAATGAAGGAAGAAAATTTAAAGGAGGAAAAGAAGATATGGTATCTGCTTTAAGGGAATTAGACTATATTGAACATCACAGATTGTAAATAGACAATTACAATGCAGTATAATCAATACTGTGAAAGAATTTAAAAAATATAATTATAGATTTATGTATATGTGTATATTTTTTTGAGAAAGAGTGTGTACATGCAAAAAGGAGAGGGGTAGAGAGAGAGGGAAAGAGAGAATCCTGAACAGGCTCCATTCCCTGTGAGGAGTCCCATGTGTGGCTCAATCTCATGACTGTGAGATCATGACTGGAGCTGAAATCAAGAGTTGGATGCTTAACCTGAGCCATCCAGCTGCCCCCCCAAAATATAATTCTACATTTAGAAGAAAGGCAGGACAGGAGCACCTGGGTGGCTCAGTCAGTTAAGCATCCTACTTTGGCCCAGGTCATGATCTCACAGTTCATGGGTTCGAGGCCCGCATCAGGCTCTGTGCTGACAGCTCAGAGCGTGGAGCCTGCTTCAGATTCTGTGTCTTCCTCTCTTTCTGCCCCTCCCCTGCTCATGATCTGTCTCTCTCTGTCTCTCAAAATAAATAAATGTTAAAAAATAAATAAATAAACAAGAAAGTCAGGACAAGGACATAAGTGTTTGAAAGTAATATGCATGTAGATGGGAATTTATGAGTGGGAAGAGAAGAGGACTCAGAACATGGGGAAAGAGTCAAAAGTATAATTGAAAATTTAAGGAAGAATCTTATTCTGGAAACCATTACATATGTATTTTCAAGGAGAAAGGGGATGATCTGAATATAGGTATTAGAGTTGGTAATTAGGTCACTAATGGCCATAATGTATAACATTTCAAGGGAGTATTAAAAAAATGAAGCAGGTAGCAGGTTAGGGTCTGGATGAAGTTGTAGAAATGAAATTGGTGGCCATAACCCATATAAACTATTCTTTCAAGAAGTTTGACAAGAACAGAAGAAGGAAGGGCCCCTGGGTGGCTCAGTTAGTGAAGTGCCTGATGTTGGCTCAGGTCATAATCTCATGGTTAGTGAGTTCGAGCCCCACATCAGGCTCACTGACAGTGAGAAGGCTGCTTAGGATTCCCTCTCCCTCTCTCTCTGTCCCTTCCCTGCTTGTGCTTTATCTCTCAAAATAAATAATTGAAAAAAATTTTAAAGAGAAGAAGAAAGTTGGAATGAATAAGGGAGAATTTAACCTTTATACAAGGCAATGGTACAAAAGAAGGGGAAGAAAGTTTTAGAAAATTTCTATGTGATTAAAGGGGAGTTTGCCATTCTTAAAGGAAATACCCTAGTGTTGTAGGGTACTAGGATAGCTGGAGAAAAACTCACAAACAAAAATGTAGATGACTATGTCTCAGGAAAATGAAACCAGCCTGGCTGTGTAGTAAACATAGGCTTGGATGAATATATCCAACCACCATCTTGAATTGTACAAAGGAAAAATGAGAATAGAGAATGACTATATTTATGGAATCAAGAGATATTTTCAGAGTATTTCTTATAATCAACATAATATCAGTAACAGGGAGTAACATTCCTTTTGGATGTAGCCAGTCTTTAGTGGAGGGTGGGAGAGGGCATAAGTTCCATTTTCCAGAATAATCACATTTATTATTTTTTTAGGGAATTTAATCTTATTAGCTCTTTGGCTTTATCTGCCAAACCAAAGATTTCTAATTTTTTACATGTATCTTAATTTGGAAACCACTACAATTCTGTAACAATTTACATTTCACTTCCTTGGTCTTCTCTCATATTTTCATCTATATTGAGATGCGGTGACATAGCCACTTTAGTACAAGGAAATAATTATATTTTTTCTAACATTTGAATATGCCATTTAAAGATTATCAGCATTTTATGAGGTTTTTTTGTCTACAGGAGCACTGATGATCTGAGAATAGTTAACAAGGTTACTGACTCTCCCTCCCAGCTAGAATTTGATACATCAGAATCATCACTGCAGTGATGAAATGATTCTGTAATTCAACTGATTTCAGATACTTTCTTCACCCTACTCACTTCCTGTCCTGTCAGACTTGTATTAACTTAGTTTGAACTAGGGACTAAATTTGGTTTAATTTGCAGAACTCATGAAATTTGTGTTCAAAGTGTGTCTAATAATATTACTGCAAGAGGGGAAGCAAATTACACTCAAACTTCCTTTTGAGTTTTTCAGCTATGACCTTAGAAATCATGGAGAAAACCATAACACTGAATATTACTTGTCATTATATATTATTACATGTTATTACAGAACATTTATTATTTTATATAATGTGTGATGACTAATGAGATTTCTCTCTATAAAATTAGAAAGCAGACTTGTGTTTTTGGTAATTCCATCCTTGTTTCATACTGCTTTCATACCATATTTCATTTAATAAGTGCATTAAAAATATGGAATCAAGTTAGGAATTAGAAGGCAGACTCTCAAGTCTTTTATTAAGCCCCTGACTATTAAATATAGGCATAGAACCATGGAAAAAAAATCCTTATAGGTAGAGATGTATGTAATACAGATATCTTTCTTTTGTGTATTATATATTTCAAGAATGTATTTTAGCACTGCCCTATGGCTGATGACCTTGTTAGTGCTCTGTAAATCCACTATGGTAGTGATGGAAAGACTTTCTGTGTACACTGTCATATGCTGCTACATGATGGCTGCTTCTGCTGTGGATTGAGACAAGAAGATTCTCTCTGTAAATAAATTGGATGAGGCAGCCCCAAGTGTTAGAGCGCAGATGGATGCGATTCCTGCTGGTGCATAATTGTTGCACTGGACAAAGAGAAATTGTCACCAGATGATGATAAGAGTGACAGATCCTGTAGTCCAGGGAGTGGGTTAGAGGAATCTAGTGGTCAGTGCAGGCTGCCTCAGCTCCCATGTGGATCCAGGGCTCTAGTAATAGGATTCTTGGGGAAGCTGAGTGCTACTGTGATGAGTGAACATCCATAGGGTCCTTTTAAGAAAAGTCTCACATTCCAGCTTCTATGGATTGAATTATGTCACATACCACCTCTCCCAACCCCCAAATAATATGTTGAAGTCTGAAACCTCAGTACCTCAGAATGTGACCTTTAGCCTTATCTCTCTATAAAGATAGAGTGACCAGTAACCTTTTAAAAGGGGAAATTTGAACATAGGGTAATGTAGAGGGAAGACTACTTAAGTAGAGAGAGAAGACAGCCTTTGAAAAGCCAAGGAAAAATGCCTGAAAGCGGTCTTTCTTCTGAGTCCTTAGAAGGAATCAATCCTGTTGACACCTTGAATTCTGACGTCCAGCCTTCAGAACTGTGAGATAATACATATTTGTTGTTTTAGCCCCTCAATTTGTGGTAATTTGTTACGGCAGCTACTATACAGCTATCCTGATGTTTCTGTTTCTTCAGCTCCCTTTGGTCAGCCCTCTCTTCCTCTAGTTTGCCAGCTACATGACTTCCCCTTCACAAATCATTTCTAGTTTCATGCCTACCGAAAAAATTGTTCTTCCTCTCAAGGCTTCATCTCAAATTGTTTCTGTGACAGGGATCCACCCTTTGTCCCCTCAGCATCCAGGAAGTAGAATCCTTTTTCCTCTGCTTTTTGTGCTCACATCCCTTCTTTAAGCCATGGATGTGAGCCAAATGAGGTGACTAAATGAGAAGACTCAGGGGTGAGGATATAAAAGAAAATACCAGGAAAAAATCTCCCAAACCTTAATTTATCATCCTGCCACCTATATATAGATGCAGATTTATCAATACTGTTGCCCCAGAATGGGCCTCTGTGTTCCCTGTCCCTAGTGTCTCTTTAACCTCAGAGAAGAAAGTAAAATAAGGAAGTAGAAGGATTGAAAAGTTAAGGAAATGACCAAGTTAGAAAGACCTGGGTGTCTTCAGTACAAGCCTTGTTGTCAGTGTATGATGGCAGCTCCACCACAGGGAGGAAAGCAGTCTTTGTATCTTACTCCACACTCACGGCTGGTTTCCAATGCACAGCCCAGGGGTTTCAGCCTTGTGGGTCTAGAAGTGAAGTGTTTACATGATACAATAGGAGAGACCAAGATGAATGCCTCTTAATCTCCTGAGAAAACAGACGCTAATGGGAACCAAATTGAGAGAACCAAGAATTATGCTCAGTTATAAAGCATTTAATACAGTGGCTCATGGTCAGCACTCAATAAATATCATCAGTTGGTATTATTATTACCATATTTCGTGAACTTTGAAATGCACTTAAATTTTTTTCCAATAGTATTTTAAAGCAATATGAGACATCATGTCATTTCACCTGAAAATACATTCAGAATGCATTTCCAAATTGGTTTTTTTAAGCATTGATCACTTATGGAGATTTTCTGATTGTTTCAATTTTTCAGTTTTTGCAGTCATAAAAGATTCCTACAGATTCTCTTTACCATATACTGTACCATATACTCAGCCTCTTGCCTGTCACTGTCCTCAAGTTCACCAATGCATTCTCTTTTGCTCTAGTTCCCATTTCCTCTTACCCAAAGGATATCACTCTAGAAATTTCTCATTTTTCTCTCTTCGATCATTCCATCAGCAAACATGCATCCTATTCTCTCTTTCAATTTTAAATTTTCTCTTGTCTACACTTTTCCTTCCAATTGGGGCTCATTTCTTCCTCCCATTGCAATAAAACTCTTTGGAAGATGTGACATCTGGATGGCTCAGTTGGTTAAATTGTCCAACTCTTGACCAACTCAGGTCATGATCTCCTGGTTTGAGTCCCACATTGAGCTCTGCACTGACAGCAAGGAACCTGCTTGGGATTCTCAGTTTCTTCTCTTTCTGTCCATCCCCTGCTCATTCTCTCTCTCTCTCTCTCTCTCTCTCTCTCTCTAAACAAACAAATAAACTTAAAAATAAAAAATTTCTTGGAAGAGTTATAAAGCATATGTTTCCCCACACCCCTCACATTTTTAACAGTTTGGGAATCAGAGTACCCATAAAGTGAAAATAAAATTACTTACATGAATCTAGCAATGAGTAGTGAAGGACAGAGCAAAGTTGTAGCTGTTTCTGTAACCTTGTCACAAGTGTGGGAAGCTCTCATTGAATGATATTGTTTCAGAAAAGGCTCCAGAGTCTGAGTGGATTCAAGTCTTAGTTTCTCCAATTATTAGCTGTGTGATTGCAGATAGGATTTTTTTTTAGCTCTCTAAGTTTTAATTTACTCAGCTATAAAATAGGGGAATAGTAAAGTTACCTATGCATTAAATTTTTTATGTGTATTAAAGCAGGTAATACATGTTAAGTGCATAGCAAAGTACCCCCATTACATGGTACTCAATAGAGTAGCTTTCATCCTCATCATCACACACCATCTTATGTACACATGTAAATACATGAACCATGATTAATGGTGGACCATACTGGAATATCATATAAAAGGTTTATTCACATTATGTAACAGGCAGGGCAACAGTTTACTCTTTGCTCCATCCTCTCAGTGAAAATAACTGCCATTCAGTTGTGACACAATCATAGTGTTATCAACCTAGTAAGAAACACCAGAATATTGTAAAAGGCAAAGCCTTTTCATGGTCTTCAGCAATCTATTGAAAATTAAAACATAATTAGTGGGGCAAAACAATGGTTTGCATCTCTTAATTACCATTCTATTTTTTGACAGAATGTTTTAATTATTGTTTTCTTTTCTCTTCTCTTCTGTTTCTATTGATTTGTTGCCAGTTTAATTGTGCCACTAGGACCTCCCAGTTCTCAATGAGTTGCCTGCCCTCAGGGGATTCTGTCTGCTTCATTGTTTTAAAGTAAACCAGATCTCCAAATACCTACAAAACAAAATCAGAATTTGAAGACATCTTTTTAAAATAAATGTTGGAATAAATAATAAAGCATAAGATTCAACATATAGTGGAAAATTTAGAGGAAGCATAGTTTCTGACTTTAGACATAGAGGAATGATTGTTATTAATAAATGTGCTATAGACTTATCTAAGGCATTAATACAACGGAACAATAAAATAACAGATTTTTAAAACTTTTTGTTTGGGCCTATAGGCCAAATTATCTTTTCCCAATCATATTTGATGAGCTGTGTTCTGATGAGTATAGCCTACAGATGGGTGATTACTGTGAAGGACATTAGTAAGTCTACACATCAATGAGTTAGCATTCTCCATAAATTTTTAGTTTATTGAAAATCTCCAGTTGCCTTTAAAGTTCAAATTTAGTGAAAGAATTTTCAAATGGCAGTAAAAGATAAAGAAGACATCAATTAACATTTTATTTTATGATCAGATGGCCTCATTACCAAAGAAAAAGTGTCAAGTAGCGAATAGTCTGTAAATAACACTGTGAATGTTCACAGCATTGTCTCAGACAGACTTGGTTTGAGTGTTGGCTCCACCAACATGTAGACCTTGAGCAAATTACTTAACCTTCTGAATCTTTATTTCGCATCTGAAAACGAGAACAATGTTAGAACCTTCCTTATAAGGTTGATGTGAACAATTAAATGAGATGATGCATATAAAACATAGGGTTAAGTGCTCAGTCCATGTTGTAATAATAGTAGTATAAAGCCAATATTCAGTACAAAGCCTCTTCAGTGACTATACACATAAATGCCTCCCTCCAAAGGAAGCAAAACAAATGTTCACAGTGTTTGCAGAGTAATCTGGACACAAGCATTATCAGGTATTTGGTGTCCCTTTGTCTAAATGTTTTCTTTTATTCCACTCATGGAATAAATGACATCCCAGAGCCATCGCCATGGCTAAGAGTTGGGATATAACCATGGAGCATGTCCAAATGTCATACCAATGGCAGCTTGGTTGTTCTTGAGAAATTTAGTTGGATGAGGATCTTGAAACAATGGTATAATATAATAGTTTTCAAATATTTTTCACCATGACCCATAGTAAGACATCATGATTTGTCACATTTACACATACATACCCACAACTGAAACAAAAGTTTTATAAAAAACTTACTGTTATGAGATATCCTTTGATACTTTTCTCCTGTCCTATCCATTTTATTTCTTTTTTTAAGTATTTGGTTTCACCAAATTGATTTCAGCTGCTATGAAAGGATCTCAGCACAGTTTGAAAAATGTGCTGTAAGGAATACTGTTCTCTCCCAGTTTCCTAAGGTCATCTTTGCTTTCTTCATTCATTTTTCAGCATCTTTATAATTTTATCTCTAAGTGAAGTAGATGCTGTTACATAACAAGAGGGTCTTACTGGTAGGAATGTTTCTAAGCCAGGTGAAAATTCTTTTTGTGTGTAGGATTTTAGGGGCATGCTGAGGTAGAACAGAAGCATAGACTTTGAGAGCAGCAAGGGTTCTTTTAGAGTTGAGATCAGGCCATAACACCTTGCTGTTTCCTCAGAGGGTTTCGAAATATCTCGGACGCCTACTTGTGCTTCCACTTCCTGAGCATAGTCACTGACATGAAACACCTTTAGATGACTGATCTGGGGCTTTTCATTTGCTCCTTCAGCCCCTTTGAGTCTGGACAGCCTCGATTACGGCTCCTTGTAGTGTTCTATAAAAGTTACTTGATGAGGAGGAGAAGGAGGGGCCGGAGTCTGCTCATTATCAGCAGCACCTCACGGCCAGAGCTGTTGAGACGTGCAAGGCCAGTAAGTTTGAATGATCTCCAAAGCTGAGAGGTATAATGCCAATAGGGCTAGTTGGGAAGATGGCAAAAGGGCCGCAATCTCAGTGTACCTTGTACGTTAGGATGGTCAGGACCCAGAAAACATGTGCCTCTACCCACTCATCATGCTCCACAGAGAACATTAAGTGTCATAATGCTATATAGCATTTTTAAACATCCTATGTCTTCAGTTAAATTATAAGCTCCTGAGAGTAGAAACAATTGTCATTTTTTTTGTGTCCTTCTATAGAGGCATGCACACTGTTCACATGCAATCAATACAGATTAAATTAACAGTATGCTATGGCTGCATTTTCCAGATTTGCTATTTAATTTGTTTGCTCCATAATATAAAATGCTACTCACCCCTCCCCCACAATTGGATTGATTATATTAGATTTAGAAATCTAATGTAATCTTAGAAACACAGAAAAGCCAACAGTGGGTGAATGTGCACAATTAGTTGGTTATCCAGAGTAATAGTGATGCTGAAGTCTTTCTGATGACATGAACAGAATGTGTGAAACTTGTAAGAATTCAAACAATTCATAAACCTCTAAATATCTTGGCAATTTCATTTTCAAAATTACAGAAGTGATGAGAGAAACTTAGGATGAGTTAAGCAAATTCTCAGCCAGACTTTTTTTTTCTTAACAGTACTGAAGTGACTACAATGGAAGAATGGATTAGGGAAGGGAAGGAGAGGGAAAGAAATCTAGAGAGAGGGAGGGAGGCAAATCATGAGAGACTCTTGAATACTGAAAACAAGCTGAGGGCTGAAGAGGGAGGGAGAAAGGAGAAGGGGGGTGATGGGCATGGAGGAGGGCTCTTGTGGGGAAGAGCACTGGGTGTTATATGGAAACCAACTTGGCAATAAACTATTAATAAAATTTTAAAAATTTAAAAATTTAAAAACAGAAGAATGGGTTAGGATGCAAGCTGCCCATTTTTTCTCAGTTGTTTTAATATTTGAATGGTTTTCAAAAAGGACCAGTTTGCAAATGTAGTTTGGTGGGGAAGTAAGCTTGCCCCTGAGCTGAAACTTGATATGCAATAAAGATCACATTTTATGATAAGAGTAACCTTAAATACATGAGCCACAGGGGTTCTCTTGAAAGTACCAGGGAATGAAGACATGATTGTGGGAACAGGTCTTCAGGTTTTATTTTCTCATTTGGTTGAGTCCACTTATCTCTAATGATTCTTTAAATAAAAGGGAAGTACCTTTTTCATTTAGTTTCCTTCAAGCTGAGGAAAAAAATGTAAAGCTTTGAAAAAGACCTCTAGTCTGTAGGCTTCATTAAAAGCAAAATAAAACCAGACACTAGCTGGTAATTTCATAGGGACAGCAGTGGCCATACCTCCTGGTGAATCGGTGAGCTCAGCAGTCACATGGGTGCCATGCACCAGAGAAGAGATGGATCAGCTAGAGCCAATGGGCAGTTGAAAGGTAGGATCTTATTTACAACACAAATGCTGTCAAGTGCCTTGTGGTTTGAAGAGCCATTCAGAAGACCTTAGATGAAAGACAAAGTGCCTTTTGAATACTGACAAACCAGAACCTAAATTCCTCAGGAGCTTGGAACTCTCACCAGGTGGTTCACGTTGGCATTTTAGGGGATGGGTCAGAGGGTGTGTATGAAGTGTGAAGTGTAGCTAACAGAAGGAGGGGTTTCAAGAATTTGTTCATCCATCAAACATAATCCAAGTACCTCCGATGGGGATTATATTCATTTTACTGATGGAGAAATGCTGAAGCCCAGACCCTTTCTGGATCCTTAAACGCCTTAAGCTTGGAGCACTCTTCTTCCCCAGCTCTCCCTCCCGACTCCCTTGTTCTCCGGTTTATTCCCTATCAAGTATGCACCCTCAACTCCAACTCAGCTTTTAGCTTAAATGTGACTTCCACAGAAAAGTCTCCTACCCCCACCCCCAATTTTTCTGAATCCCTCTTGTACATATGTCATTTTTTACCTACCTGACACTTTACACAACCATAAATAAATAACTTTCTATGCAGTTATTTTTTTTTTTTAAAGCTTGCATTCCCTGCTGGGCAGAAAGCGCCACGAGGGCAAGGACAGACCTGTCCTGTTCACTGTGTGCTAAGGTCACTGTGTCCTAAGGTCGGAAAGAGTGCCAGTCTCAGGGCAGGATTAAGACATTTTGAAAAACTTCCACCCCATAGACTATGTCACTGAAGCTAATAGAATATATGTACATGGAAAATAAAAGAACCATTTTTGGATTTTTAGATTTTTCTGACTGTAAAATTCTGGTGACACAGCCATTGCTTTGTTGGATGTCTATGCAAAAATGTCTGTTTACCCAGGAATCTCACCTGTCATGTGGTAATTTAACCAAATGGGAGAGCTGGGATTCCAACCCAGGCCTGACTGATTTTCAAGTCTTCTACCTTCCATCACATCAAGCAGGAGGAGGGGGAAGGAAAGGGAAGTGGGGAGCTCACACGTGGTTTCTGCCTTCATGAGACTCTTTTATGTGTCTAATGCTATATGTGTGCACACACAGTTTGGCTCCTTTGTAACCATCCTTTTATTCATTCATTCATTCATGTAGTTGATATTGACCGAGTGTCCTTTAGGGGACAGGCACTGGGAATACAGAGGTAGGCAGACGCTACTCCAACAGGTAACAATCCAACATAGTCACTACTGTGACAGAAGTAAGAACAAAGTCCTAAAGACACACAGTTCTAGTATTCTGGGTCTCCACTAAGAACAACATATATGTTAGAATAGTAGCTCTTTATTTTAGAATAATTATAGTTTCCCTTGAGAATAAAAAGAATGATAGCTTGTAGCATTGTACTTGAATGTACAATGTACATTCAATGTACTCAGTCCAAGAAATGCTGCATACGTTTTGCATGGCTACATGGAGATTCTTGTATTAGGAAAAATATTTATGAAAAATCCTAGCTCACCAAAGAGAAACATTTAAACAGATTCTACATTAAAATACAGATTTTTCTCTTTCTATCCAATGTTATATTCACATGTGAGAATTTTGTTACTGCTTTGATTTTAAAATATCAATACCAATAGGGCTAGTTGGGATTGACACATGTAGAAATGCAATTTCTGCTGCCTTCTATTAGTCAAAGAATTTTTTTAAATGTATTCCCTGACCTACTCTCACAGTCCTTCCCTCTCTACTGCACCACCATCTCTGCTGCTCCTCACCCTCATCCTTCCAGTTGCTTAGGGATCTTTAGCTCAATTTTTTCTCAAGCCCTTCCTTCACATGATTAGAAATCTCATTCACTACATGAAAAATATACCCTACATCTGATCAGTTTTTGCTACCTTGGTAGATGCCACCATCCTATCTTTCTCTCTCTCTCTCTCTCTCTCTCTCTCTCTCTCTCTCTCTTTCTCTCTCTTTCTCTCTTTCTTTCTTAATGTTTATTCATTTTTGAGAAAGAGTGGGGGGAGGAACAAAGAGAGAGAGAGGGAGACACAGAATCCAAAGCAGGTTCCAGGCTCCAAGCTATCAGCACAGAGCCTGATGCGAGACTTAAACCCACAAGCAATGAGATCATGACCTGAGCTGAAGTCAGATGCCCAATCAACTGGGCCACCAAGGGGCCCCCACCATGATCTCTTACTTGGATCAAAGTAGCCTCCTAATTGACTCCCTGTTTCTACCCTTCCCACTCACTCATCTACTCTACACAGCAGCCAGAGTGATCCTTCTAAAACTCTTGAATGATTTCTCACTTCATTCAGAGTAAAAGACAAAGGAATTACACTGGCCTATGAAGCCCCAAAGGATCATTCCTGTCATCTCTCTGACCTCAGCCCCAACTTACCTCCTTCACTCTACTCTTTTTTTCTCTCCAGGGTGCTTTTGACAAGATTTAGAGACATTTTTAGTTATTACAATTAGGGTTGGGGTGTAGATTACTGGCATCTAGTGGGTAGAGGCCAGGGAGGCTATTAACCCTCCTGCAATGCACTGGACAGCCCTTACTACAAGTTCATGAGCCCATAATGTCAGCCGTTCTGAAGTTGAGAAACTGAATCATCCGTGTACCTAATCACCTCCTTTAGGGCTGGGTTCTCATGTCACTTTTTCAATAAGGCTTTCCTGACCTGCCCCCCTCCCGGAAGTGTTCTGCCAACACACTCCTAGTCGCCTGTATCCTCCATGACATTTTTCTTAAACACATCACTCATTAGCATGATTTACTTTTGTTTACTGTTTATCTTCTATCTGTCCAGCTAGATTACAAACTTCATGAGAGCAGGCATATTTATGTGCTGGTGTGCTGGTGCAGCCCAGAAGAATGGCTGGCAATAATAAGCTCTCCATGCATTTTGCTGTGAAAACGAATTTAGTGTTCATGTGTGTAAGACTTGGCAGTGGGACTGTGGTAAGGTGTGGCTCTTTGATTCTCACCTGCCACTCAGTGTCCTCTGAGGGGTTCTTTAAAAGAAAATAATCATCAAAACTATCAATTTGTATCATCTGCTGAAGGGAAATTTGAAATTCCAGGTTGGAGGACTTCCTTCTGTAATTTGTATTTGCCTTTGAAATCATTAATAATAGTATTACCAAGAAGCTCTGTGCTTCTTGAAGAAGCTCAGGTTTAAATAAAAGATGTATGTTCAGGCAATCTCCTTTATATTTGGTATGGCTTTCAGGCAATATTTATTTAATAATTTCATAATGTGTCACCTTTCTTTGACTAAGTGATGCTAAAAATGGCCAGTAGAGAATATTTATTATTTTTAGACTCCAAAATAAAAAGAAAGATATATCTTTTAATCTTCCCAGTTCTATTTTGTAAGCATCAATACAGATCTCAGTGTTTTGTCCTCTTCAGCTTGAATCATTACCAGACATGATGAAGTAGTTGTTTCCCCTCAAAGTTCAATCGCCATGGTTACCAGTAGGTTTTTATAATGGTATATATTTCAGTTTTTCTTTTTTTCACTTCATGGTGATTTTGATTTTATTGGAAGATGACTTTTACTAAATAGTTGCCACTTGAATATAAATTTTTGGTACTTGGGAGTCTCTCTAGCTTATTCCTTCTTCAAGAGCAAAATTGTCTCTCTAGAAGGGAAAAAACAGACTAGTTTGAAAAGGTTCGAAAAATATTGTTTATCTCACAATCGTGCAAATGTTTGCCTTCATAGCTCATAGTTCCCCTCCCCTCTACCTGTTTTGATTCACACTTAAATTGTTCATTACACAAGGAGTCTGGGAGTCCAGTACAAGGAAACTACATTTTCAAGTAATTTGCAGGTTTTGAGATGATACAAATTTGTTGTCTGGGCACACATTCTGGTTCTTTTCCTTTCATCCAGACATGTAAAACTGATTTGCTGTTTAAAGGCTGTTTGCTCTGTATGCCTTTCTTAAACCTAATGAGCAAAAATATGGGAATCATTGTTTTCTTTGTTCTAATGGCACAGTAAGGTTGGTTGCAACACAGGGGAGGGAAACTGGCAAAGGGCTTTTTACTTTTAAGCATGACTTTCAAAATAAATCTTCAGGCAAATGCTTTGGAGACATCTCAACAAATGCCCTGTGATCTTTAGCTGGACTGTCAAGCTATTTTCCCCCCTTTTAAACATCAGTAGCTTAACTACTTTTCTGTAAGACAAACAGAGCCAATTTTGGAGGGGGGAGTCAGTAATTACATCTGATTTCCATTATGATTTCTCCTTTCTGTGCTAAACAAAGAAACCAACACCAAGACAAAATCTCTTCTTACTTTCATAAGATTTGAATGTGTCGAAACGAATGGTCAATAACTTTATTGGGGCCCCCCAAAAGTTTCAGAAGATTAAATGTAGGACATTTTAATCTTATGATTTGTCTTAATTTCTTGACTTTTACCCTCCTTCATTTATAAAGTAACTTTCCTCGACCAGGATTGGTAAGAATACAGGTATTTTCAAATATTGAAATGATTTTAAAAATTGCATGATCTTGACATCAAAAGATCTGGGAAGGAGGTCCCAGGCTTCCTAGGGCTGACCTTATTTGCAGAAAAAAATATATAGCTAGAGTCTTACCTGGATGATGAGGAAGGAAGCAGATCATTAGAATGTATATGCATCATGCAGACAGATCAATGCCTTCCTTAAACTGATAAAAGCCAGTATGGTCTTAGGTTGTTTCTGAGGACAAGCTATTCATTTGGTATATACACTAAAATACTTTTACATCTTTTATATAGTAGTGTCATGAATATATTATTAATATATTTGTGATCTAGCCCCCATATATGTGCACTTAGAATATTTCTAGAGTTCCTGCTTGTTTAGTTTTTCTGAAATAAACTACAAATTATATCTTGAAAATTTTCATTCAACACTATCAGAAAGACACAAAACACTGAATCATCATGGTAGAAGGACTCTAGCATATGAATATCAATTTCCAACCAGACAATGGCAATGAAACAACTAGGAGTCAGCATTAGGCTATGATCCTCTGAAGGAAGATCTTGCTCGGCCTAAACGACAAGAATCAAGTGGAAGGCACTCAGCTATTTGTCATAACCAGTGACCTTAACGGAAAAAACGTGACTGTAGATTTGTTTCCCCAAACGGGTGCGCTGTCTTGGTGATTCAGAAGGGGGAAGTACAGGTTTTAAAAATGGCTTATGCTCAGGAACAAAACTGAGGTCTCTTTTCTGTTCCTGTAGTGATATATGCCAAAAAATAAGGGTTGGTTCTCAGTCTGATCTGTCCACAGATGCATGGTTTCTTTCTTTAACCAGCTGTAGCTAATTGCATGAGGGCCGCCTCTTGTGCTGAACATGAAAAGGAAACCTGTAATTTATTGCAACAGACCGTACCATTTCTGCTGTACAACTGGCTTTTCTGTCATGTCAATGAGTGGATTTCTCATGGTACATTGGCAGCTCAGAGACTGGAAAACAGCGTTAGCTGAGAGATAGAGAAGAGAAAAGGGTTTCAGAATCCCTTCATGTACTTTACACAGAGCTCAATAAAAGAATAAACTGGAAACAGAATTTCCCTTTGCAATCTGCCAGAGGCAATTCGGAGGGGGGGGGCTATTGTTTACACAGAACTCTTTGAATCAACTCCACTGACTTAGTAAGATACAAGTACGTGTCACATGTGACATGCAGCATATGAGGAGTTTCTATTGAGAAATCGTCCTCAAATGCTCAAAGAAATAGCCGAGGAGACGTCTCATTGTAAATAGAGTAGGACCCCCTACTTGTCCCCTATCCTTCCTGCGGGCCTTCATGGTTTCCAGGAGCTCAAGAGCTCAGTGAGGTATAAAATACTCACTAAATAACTGGGCCTGATTGTTATGAACCGGATCTGCCCATCAAGGTGTTTACTAGAAATTTAGTTCCTAATGAACTAGACTCCACCTTGCCTTAAGGCCCACTTGTAAATGCTTGTCAAAGTGGTGCCCTTCTTTTGTTGAGTGGAAATCCAAATTAAAAGACATACTATTTTGCAGCAACGGAAAGAAATAAGTTGAGAAAGTGCCATGTATGTTTTCCAGTTGACTCATGGCCCCCTCAATAGTCCTTTTGTATGAGGGTGGTAAGTTTTCAGTCGATGCTCTGACAGGTGTGAGGAAGAGAGCCCCAGGATGCTAATTCCCAGACAGAAGGTTGGAAATTCCACCAGGGTCTCCACACTGAGCTGTTTTCATCATGTTGGGTGCACGTGGTACCTGGAGCCACACAGTTGGGTGGTTTACACACCCACCCTCCTCACTCTAATAGTTTGGGAAAGATTCTAATTAAGCACAGGATAGCTAAGGAAGCCCAATCATCTGCCCATCTGCCATGATTGGCCCTCCAGATTCTCCTTAGGGTTATTTCTGATCCAATCCATCTATTCCAACTAAAATGCTTCTTCTTAGTACAATTTGAATCAATTAAAAATACCCAGTTTTGCTTGTGTGTCTTCATGAAGCAAATCCTGGTACATTTTTTTGTTCCTGTACATTGTTAGACAATGATTTCACTGAGGAAATTGGTCAATACTGTCCTTTTAAATAATTAAGAAATAGCTGAACAACAACTAAAGAGAAAAATGCCAGTTGAAACATGCATATATACACATACAGATCAAATATATGTATATATACCTGTGTGTACACACACACACACACACACACACACACACACACACACACAATCCAGGAGTCCGTGTCTAATCAGATTAATATTTGCTAACTGGAAAAATATTATCCAATTGTGTGATTATCCCAATCACATGATGTCTATTTTTCATCCTTTGTGGAAATAAGGAGTAGAGAGGGGTTTTTCAAAAACCTCAAAAAGTGAATAGTTACCAGTTTTTCCAACCACAACCCTCACAAATAAGCTTCCGTTTTTATTTCTTATACTAGTTTTCCATAGGAAAGTTGTTTCCTTCCAAGAAAAAAAGGGATCCATAATCTAAAATGACACAACCATCTCTGTCTACAAAAATATATACTTTGGTTTATAGAGAGTTTGGAATTGTTACAATATTATTAAATGATCTTTATTTTTAAACTATTTTCCCAAGAAACTCAGTGCTTTTGCATTAGAAGCGTTAGAGGAAACGCTATACTGCATAGTTCTTAAAATATATCTTATAAGTAGGATTTTTTCCTTTTTCTAAATTTTTAAAAGTTTTAATCCCAATAGAGTTAACATACAGTATTATATTAGTTTCAGGTATACAATATAGTGATTCAACAATTCTGTCCGTTACTCTGTGCTCATCATGACAAGTGCACTCTTACTCTCCTTCACCTGTTTCACCCATCTCCCCAGCTTCCTCTCTTCTGGAAACTATCTGTTTCTTCTCTAAAGCCTTATAAGTATTTTTTTAATAAATCAGATATACATGGGTTTCCTAAGAACAACTTTAATTCTCAGGAAAGCTCTATTTTATTGCTCCTCATATAAAAATATGTAAATTATTCATTTAAATTTTATCAGCCCTTGAAAATGAACACGACACACTTTAGTTCAAATATATTCTCAGAAACCTTTTCAAAAATTGCATTTAACTCAACTCTTCAAGAATTTGAATTATATTTAACTAAATTGTATTTATTTCAAGGATGTATCTGATTGTTGGAGCTTACAAGTGGAATTTGTTAGTTTTCAAGGTTTGTAGGAACACTCCACGTTACTGTTTTTGTTATTATTGGGGTTCATGATATAATTGTTCAGTTCAGGACTAAATATGATCCTGCTTAGCAGATAAATCCATTATTATCAATTTGTCCTTAAGGCTGAAGCAAGCAGAAATTATACCGTACATTAAGAAATTTCTGTTTTACTTAAATCCTGGGCTGGTCACCAAAAATGCCTGAGAGCATAGGATGAAATGTTAAGCTCTGAGGTACAAGATTTAGTTGTCATGAGCCAGCAGCTGCTGTAATCAAGGAGGGCTTCCTGGAAGAGATACATAGGTTTCTTCATGATCAGCTGAGGTTTTAGAGGCCCTATCATCACCTGCAGATCCAGAGACCTTTGGGTCATGTTCTTTTCCTAAGGCAGTATTTATACATGTCACATCAATTGTAGCTTTGTGAAAACTTCTGAAAGGACTATGGCTTTATATAATCAGCAGAGAGGAAAGGTAAAAAGGAGCAGGAGAATAAAAAGACATTTGTTGAGCCCTTATACGCCAGGCACTAGGCTGGGACCTTTGCTTATTTGTATCACACCCTTAGTAGTCACAATAATCCAGTAAGACAGTTTAGTATCCTCTTTCTAATTCTACAGACGAAGCCACCAACATTCAGAGTGATTAATGATCTTTCTTATGTTCACACATCTAATAACTATTAGAGTCAAGACAGGTCTAAATAGGTCTCATTTAATTCTAAATAGGTCTCATGCCAAATCCCACATTCCTTTCTCTATAGTGTACTGCTCTTAGCAAGGTCAACTCTTAAAGTAACACTTCTTTGCAGTAGAGAAGAGCTGTTAAGTGTGTAATAATTGTAACTTGGTACAACTTTACACATAAATTGATTCATAAAATCCTTTGACTAAAATCCTTCTTTAGACTCTGTGTTTTGATTTTAGGTTCTGAAAGTATGGTGTCTTTCCTAAAACAAATGAAAATTATAACAACTTTCTAATTTGCACCAAACAGAAGATGATGAGAGAGTGTGTAAAGAGAAGGCAATTTGATTATAGAAATATGTAAGGAGAGCAGCCTACTGGCAGAGGTAGCCTGGCAATCCACGCTCAGCCTGGCTGCTCTGTCTCTCAGTGACACAAATCATATATCCTGACTAAGGCTCAGTCTTCTTATCCCTTTTAACACCAACTATCTCTCTTTGCTCTTTTTCTACATCTAGACTGTACAGAAGTCTTCAGACAGGCTCAATCTGCCTGCATATCCATGGGGAATTGTCATAGAATAGCTTAAAAGTAGTTTTGCTTATAATCTCAGAAAAATACTACTTTAATAGATATTGACTTTGATCAAAAGTCTGATTTTAATAAGGTTAATTTCAATTGCAGATTTGGGTTTGAATTGTAATGTCAACCCATTGGGTTTTTTCTGCCTTCTAGTTTATGTGACAGAATTCAATATTCTCTAAACTTGCCTCTGAACTAGGGCAAGAAATCGGCCTCTGAAAGTGCCATAGCACCTGCAGCTGGTGATGTCAGGCAGTGTACTGGGCATTATATTGAGACCATACGAATCTGGAAACCAGCCAGCAATGGTGCTATTGGGCTGACATTTAAAGACGAGGCATTCTATTCTGCATGTAAAGAAAACATTAGGCAAATTTATAGCTTGAATTGACTATATTAGGCTAGCTAAGGTACAAATACTCAAACTTTTCCCTGAGTTATTTATTTTGGGGGTGATTCTGGGGTGGAATTCGGGCATAGCATAGGTGAATGTACACATTTAAATACCTTGCACCTGCAAATGCATCCATCTGGGTAGATAAGAATCAGTGGCCACTGATGGTCACAGATGGTTAAATGTACCAGGAAGTTGGCACTCTCAGGCTCAAAGCAATCCTGCCCACATCAAAGTCATGAGCGCACTTTGATTTCATAGCCCTTTTCATTGCCCTTTTATGTTACTGTGACAGAGGCTTTTGTGGTTAAAATCAGATGGTGTATCTGCCACTCACCCATTCAGGATAAGGTGCCCAGAACTTTAAAGAAGTAAGCAGAACATTAGAGTACCAGTGAGCTTGTTCTGATTTTCAATGGTCCACCCCAATGACTTTTACCAAGATAGTGTGTGAAAAAAATTGTTCAGAGCTATACAGATTTTTAAGTTTGGGGTAAGTCATAGTCATCTTCCAAGGGTCAACATGTTTGGTTTATTTTCTTGAATATAACCACTGTATCTCTTTGTTTCTTTCCTCCCACACCCTTCACAATGCTATATTTTTCTTTGTACTGCTGTGACGTACACCTGTGGCATGCTGGCGGAATGTTTTCATGTGGTGCCGGAAACTCCCAGATTCCAGGCTGACCCTTTCTTGTAATTTTGACCCCTTTATGAAATATGTTGTTCTTGCAGAGTCAAAACAAAGCAACACATGGAGACAAGGAGCATAGGCACTAGGTCAGAGTTACCATAGGCACTGGTAATGGATCCAGCCTCGATGTTTCCTCCAACACATTCCTTATTTTGAAGTAGTACAGATTCAGCCCTACCAGTTCCCCAGAGAAGGAGGCAAGTTTTTGCCACTTTCATTGTGATGAGGAAAAAAATACTTCATTTTAATTATAATAAATCCTAAAAAGAAATCTAATCATTTAGAAAATTCCATGGCTTCATCCAGTGATTCTCAAACTTTTTGGATGTTTCATTTCACCACATGATGTAAAAACTCCTAGATTTCTATCACCATGGAAACAAAACCAAAAAGCTCACTTTTCCCAAGAATGATATTTACAATATAATATTATATTGAACATTTATGGTAAGTTTTAAGGATCTCAAAATTATTATAGAAGTTTGAGGGATAAGATTTATTATGCACATCTTTTCACCAAGAAAAAAGAAAATTGGAAGAAGCAGCTATGTCCAGGATTATGGTAACATATCAGAAGTTCTCATCTGAAGATGGCAAATCCATTTAGAGCCAATTCTCTGTTATTTTTACATGTCCACCTAGACAGCATGTGTAGGTCTCAGATGGCTGTAGTTCAGACCACTAGCTGAAAACTGTCACCGCATGTGCCAGCCAGCCAGAAATAGTTTGTGAGCTATTCATGCCATGCTGAACTAGACTTTGATCTTCTGGAATCATTGAAATATGTACTGGGGCAAATGGTTTGGAAAGGGTATCTTCAAGCTCAGTTACACAGGCACCAGGCCACTTACCCAATTCAAAGACTAGAATGTGTTGGAGGGTGGGAGTGTGTGTAGTGTGACGTAGTGGGTGGTAGGAGTGGTAGAGTTTGTAAAAACGGAAATCCTAGGTTAAATACATGTGTGTGCACATGCACACACACATACTGCTAAATACATGTACACACATGCGCATGCACACGTGTGCACGTGCGCACACACACACACACACACACACACACTGTTAGCCATCCCTGATTCCTCTAGCATCTGACCTTTGCAGGACCAGGGTATTTGATACCCTGTACTAACCAAGGTAAAAGGCAAGATTTTTCAAAATGTTTGAAGGAAACAGGAAAAATGAAACCATATCAAATAAAGACACAATTATAGAATTAGATTTTTTATCATCAGTAAAAAGTGTTTTCAAGTAATTATAAAGTCAAATTCCCATGCAGTATGTTAACTTTCCATCAAATCTGACCCCAAACTGAATCTCCTTCCAAATAATGGCTGTATTGGAATGGTGACACAGCATATATCCAGCCTCTTTGCACTGAATTAAGCCTCATGGTGCCTGTGGTGACAACGTAGTAGGACAGTAATTCTCAAATGGGAATCCGTGGTCCTTTGGTAGGATGCTAATAAGATCACACTGAGAGACTTTCTAAACAATACATGTCCAGACCCCTCTTCATTAGGGAAATTAATTATACTAATCATGTTTAATAAGCTATAATCCTATACTCTCCATGCAAAATTCTCATCATTTTATGTATTGTCTTATTATTACTATTATAAATCAGAAAAAAGAAACCAATTTTAAAAGGGTTCTTTGAAGAGACTTCCAAGGAATACTAGTAATAGTTAATAACTTGTTAAGAATTGAGATTGATTGATTTTTGTCATAAGCTTTCTTGTAACAAGAATAGTCTCAGAGAACAAGTTGTTGGACATTTTCTGACTTTGAAGCCAACTCTCAGCTTTCTCCATCTTTTTTACTCTGTGTTAAACATTTTTGTTATTCAATTAATTTTGAGTAGTGGATACACTTGCATGTATATATTATTTAGATTATAAATATCTGAAAATATTTCAGATATCTTTCATTGATTTCTAATTCAATCTCATAATGTTCAGAGAATATAATTTGTATCATTTGAATCTTTTTAAATTTAGCTAGACTTGTTTTATAGTGAAGAATAGGGTCTATTTTAAATATTCTGCTATGGTGAGTAGTGTTCTACAAATGTCAATGAGGTCAATTTGGATGATTATGTTGTTTAAGTCTTCTATATTATGAGTGATTTTTTTCCATTTTGTTCTACCAATTATTGTGAAATGGGTCAGGAGAGATCTCTGCTATATTGGTAGATTTGTCTATTTCTTACTGCAGTTCTATAAGGCTTTGCTTTATATATTTTGAATTTTCTTAGGCACAGAAACATTTAGAATATGTTCTTTTATAAACCCTACAATACAATGGTATTTTATTTTAAACAATTATTTTCCAAAGAGATTTAGGTAATGAATAAGCCTTTTATGTCTAGCCACACAAATACCATTTTCAATACTTACCATTCTTTGGGGTAGATTGAGATGTCCATCTTTAATCTTTTCCTTCTGTCTAAATGACTCTTTTGTAACATTTCTTGTAGTACATGTCTGCTGGTTATTCCTTCCACTTTTGTATGCCTGAAAATATTTCTTTTGTGCATTTGTTTTTGAAACAATCTCTGGGTTTAGAATTGTAGATTAACTTTTTTTCCCTTTCAGCAGTACTTTAGAGGTATTGCTCTACTTTCTTCTGGATGGCATTATTTCTTACCATAAGACTGCTTGTCAAAAAAAAGACTACTTTTAAGATTTTTCTCTTTATCACTGGTTTTAAGCAATTTGATTATGATATACTTTGTAGCTTTGCTAATGTTTTTTGCATGTCAAGATTCTTTGTTCTTTGGGTTTATCATTTCATCAAATTTTTTAAATTTCTGCCATTATTTATTTAAGTTCATTTTGTACCCTCCTGTTTATTTCCATTTTTGATCCCAATTGTATATATGTTTGAATGATGTTCTGTTCACTATATTTGTTCAGAGTTTTTCTCTCTGTGTTTCATTTTTAATAGTTTCTCTTGTTATATCTTCAAGTTCACTAATGTTTCTGCAGTGTCTAATATGCTATTAATTTCACCCAGTATATTTTTCATCTCAGAAATAAACTGTCCACTTGTAGAATTTTGATTTGGTCTCTTCTGTATCTTCCATGTTTCTGCTTAACACTCTCAAAGTTTTCTCTAGCTTCTTGAACAGGATGAATAATTTATAATAACTTCTTCAATGTCCTTGTCTACTAATTTTATTGCCTATATCATTCCTGGCTCAGTTTCAATTGATTTATTTTTCTCCTCATTATGATCATATTTTCTTGCCTCTTTGTATGCCTTGCAATTACTGATTGAGTGTTAGACATTGTGGAATTAATTATGTTGTATGCTTGATATTTTTATATGTATATAAATATTCTTGATCTTTCCTTTGGGTGATAGTTAAGTTACCTAGAAACGTTGTGAATATTTTGGGGATTTTTCTCTTAAGCTTTGTCAGGTAAGACCAGAGCACCACTTAACTTGGGGGTAATTTTTCTTCTATACTATGACAGTTGTCTTCTGGGCCATCTATTTGATGAAGTTTTCCATTCTGGATAATGGGAACATAAACTATTTTTGGTGTTGTGAGCCCCAAGGAATGTTCCCTTCAATCCCCTTGGGTGATTCTTTTTCCAGCCTTAAATAATTTTCTCATATGTACGTGCTAGTCATTTCACAGATGAAAACTTAAGAGGAGCCCTCTTTAGATATCCAGGTTATTCTTTGTCTCTGTCTCCTACCTCACTCCTCTCTAAATACAACAAAAGCTTAAAAAAAAACCTGCATGATCAGATCGCAAATGCTTCTCTCCTATGTGCACCTGTCCTGGTTCCCTGGAAATTTCTAACTAAACCTTTGATTCTACAAGTCATAGTTTTTTTCCTGCTTTCAATTTGATATGAGTGGATTATCTCAAATCAGTAATGTATCTATTTTGATTATAGGATTTTGATTCCTGGGGCACCTAGGTGGCTCAGTTGGTTAAGAATCTGACTCTTGATATCAGCTCAAGTCTTGATCTCAGGGTTGTGAGTTCAAACCCTATCTTGGGCTCCATGCTGGACATGAAGCCTACTTAAAAAATAATCAATTCCTGCAAGAACATTTTCCTTTTACCCCTTTTCCTGATTTCTTGACAAAGTATTTTGGGGTTTGGATTCATAAAAATATAAATTTTCTAATAAATGCCAGAATGAAAATATAGCACTATTTTTCAGTTTCCCTTGTAGTTAAACTAAGAGTAGAAGGAAATTGGGTGACTTTATTTTGAAATAAGAAACCACTTTCTCCAACCTTCCTTTATTCCCTGTCCTGGGGTTATGGACCTGGTGACCCAGCATACATAATACTGGTAATCATACTACAAATGTGTGAGTTACAAGTACTCAAGTCAGAACTTGAGTATGTGGATGGCCTTATGGAATAAAGTTTGCCTGTAATCCTGAAGTATTCATTTCTAGAAAGTTTTACAAGAAAGAGAGTTACAAAATTACTTTATATAATCCACTATATTTGGGATTTTCTTTGAAGTTCTAGTTTAGACCTTAACTAATATAACAGGTATATTAAACCCATGTGTAGTTACCATTATCACAGACAAATTTGACCTTAGTTTTGGCATACTTTTTATGTTTTTTATTTCTTTAAATTAAAACATTAACTATGCCATTTGTTTATTTATTTGATATATGTATGTACATTTTTTCAGGAAGGTTTGTGTTTTTCTTTTCTACTGATTACCTTTATCTCAATTTCCCTCCTTTTCATAATATCTTGGTATCATTTTTATTTTGTCAAAATATTTACTTTCTATGTTGTATTGGTTAAATATACTAAATGTTTATTTCCTATCCAACTGTTATAATTTTTCTGGTCATCTTTTTGTTGACTATAGTTTATTTCTAACAGCATCCTCAAAAAAGGCTAATGGGGAATACAGTCCTTGAGTTCTTGCTAGTTGAAAGCTGTTTGTCTTCATCCTTTATACTTTCTAGTTGTGAGATTGTAGGACCATATTTTCTTTCCTTCAGTATCTGTAAATGGTATTCATCTGTTATCTACTGCATGGAATATTAATACAGAGAACTCAGACCATTTTTGCCCAAAACTATCATTATAATTCAAACCATACACCCTCAGAGATTGTAGCATTGCATGCTGATTTACAAAGTAAAAATGAGAAACGATAGGGAGATTTTATTTTGTTTTTTGATATATGTGTCATTGATTTTTACCTTTAAGAGTTATATAAGGATAGAACACTGCCTCAAGAAGAATGAGAATTACAGATAATAAGAATGGAGACTATACATGTAATTCACATGTTTATCTTTAAAGATAAAGGAAGAAAATATTTATGCTATTAAACTAACCAAGGATATAATTTAAAATCCTCACATCTTTATTGCTCAAGTGAGTCTATTTATTCTTAGAGCAGTAACCCGAGAGGCATGTGCTGTAGACAGAGATTAGACCATTGACCTGCATAGTGGAGAGTTCGTGGACCTTGTGTTATCACTTCAAGTTGCCTGCAAGTCATTTGAGATAAATCATTTAAAATGATTCTACATCTGAAATATTTGACATTTACATACTTATAATCACTGAGGGTATTTCAGGGTATTTATAAGTAATGGCATTTGCTAAGCAATGAGGCTGAGGTGTCCAAAGAAAAAAATTATTACATCATAAGTGACAAAAATTTCAACTTGTCCTATAAAATCTTATATTTTTAACCTGGATTTCAAATTTTGTCACTGTCAATTTAAATATTTTATGTTCTCTAAGAGCATTTCTATATACAGTCCTTTACTGCTCCTTTGCTTATTTGTTCAACAAATATTTATTAAGTGCCTATTATATGGCATGCAGAGAATCAGTAGTGAACCAAAATCAGATAAAGTACTGGTTCTCCTGTAGTTTATTTTCTAGTATGGGAGATAAGCAAAAAGACAGACAGACAGCCACCAAGCCAGCCAGCCAGCCAGGTATCAGACTCTTATTATGAACAACAAGCCTGGGTAAGGATAGAGCTAAGTGTGGAGAAAAGGTGCAGCAGTGTTCCGCCTCACATAAGGTGGTCAGAGAAGGTTTTTCTGAGAGAATGAATAGAATCTTAAATGGGCTTAGCTGGGAAAATGTGATCCTGGTAGAGAGAAGCCTAAGAGCCAATGTACACAAGTGAGAACATACTTAGGTATTATGGGAATAGCTGGGAGGCTGCGCAAGCTGAGAAAGAAAAACGCAGTTGGCGAGTTCGTGGGAGAAGATGGCGTGGAGTCTTGTAGGCCATGACAAGTGCCATGGACCTTATTCTATAGGAATACAGTATTTCTATCTGTGGAAAGATACCGAGAAGTTCTAAGCAGAAGAGTGATATGACTCAATGTGTATTTAAAGACTCTCTGACTGACATGTGGAGAATGAGCTTTGAAGAGCATGGACAGGAACCTGGAGTCATGTTAGGAGGCTACTGCAATAATCTTAATAAGAGAAGAAGGTGGTTTGGCCTAAGGTGTTAGAGATCAGAGGTGGTGAGCACTGTTCAGATAGAGGTTATATTTTGAAATTTAGAGCCAATAAGATATGTTGTTCAATTGAATGCAGTTATTTGAGAGAAGAAGAATAGTCCAGGACAATTCCAGTGTTCAGCATAAGTGATGGAATCGTATGCTGAGAAGGGGGATGAGGGCAAAAGTGTTGGATGACAGGGCTTGAATGAGCTCAGTTATGACATGTTACAGTGAGATACCCACTAGATGCCACGGTGGAGGGGTTGAGTAGGCAGTTTGACATACACATCAGCCATTCAGTAGCACTCAAGGCTGGCGATAATAATAGTCTGGGAATTTTTTCATATACGTGCTATTTAAAGCTATAGAACTAGACAAGATCATAGAAGATGTGACTTTGTATTAAAAAGAGAAGAGGTACAAGGATTGAACCCTGGGAGACACCAATATTTAGAAACAGGGAGAGGAAGAGAATCCACATAAGAGATTAAGAAGAAGGGGTGCCTGGGTGGCTCAGTCAGTTAAGTGTCAGACTTAGGCTCAGGTCATGATCTCACGGTTGGTGGGCTCGAGACCCACATCAGGCTCTGTGCTGACGGCTCAGAGTCTGGAACCTGCTTCCGATTCTGTTTCTCCCTCTCTCTCTGAACCTCCCCTGCTTGCGCTGTCTCTCTCTCTCTCAAAAATAAATAAAAACACTAAAAATTTTTTTAAAAAAGAAGAGAAGGAAAACCAGAAGGATGGTATAATGAAAACCAAGTGAGGAAAGAATTTAAAGGAAGCAAGAGCAGTTCTTAGAAGTTTTGAGCATAATTGTACTATGACGACGGAAGGTGCTATTATTAGAGGAAACTGGGTGATCAGGACACAGGAACCTTCTGAACTATTTTTGCAACTTCTGTGCGAGTCTAAAAGTATTTGGAAGTAGACATTTAAAATACAGTTAAAAGCAATTTCAAGAAGATGAGCAAACATGCTGCTGAGAAGTCAGTTAAGAGGACCTGGAGCTGAGTATTTAACTTGGCAACATGGAGCTCAATAATTTTGCTGAGAGCAAAGTCATGGAATGATGAGAATAAAAGTTGATGTTACTGTTTTCAAGAGAGAATGGTAAAAGAGGATGTCAGGACAGTGAGAAGGGACAGTTCTTTGGAGGAGCTGTAGTAGGCAGAGGTGTAAATGGGCCAGAAGAGTATTTTAAAACACAGCTAAAAGTTGAACTTCTTGGTGCTGAAATTTCCACATTTCACAAACCACCATTTCTTGTTGTGATATATATTTTAATGTTTTATTTAATTGAGTGGGGGGAGAAGGGGCAGAGAGAGAGGGAAACACAGAAAATGAAGCAGGCTCCAGGATATGAGCTGTTAGCACAGAGCCCGACATGGGCTCCAACTCACAAAGAGATGACAACCTGAGTCGAAGTTGAATGCTCAACCCACTGAGCCACCAGGCACCCCTCTTGTTGTGACATTTTAAAGTCATTTTGTTTTGGGGTGCCTGGGTGGCTCAGTCGGTTGAGTGTCTGACCAGCTCAGGTCATGATCTCACGGTTTGGGGTTCCAGCCCCGCGTTGGACTCTGTGCTGACAGCTCAGAGTCTGGAGCCTGCTTTGGATTCTGTGTTTTCCTCTCTGTCTCTCAGCCCCTCTGCTACTCGTGTCCTGTCTCTCTCTGTCTCAATAATAAACATTAAAAAAATTATGTTTAAAGTCATTTTGTTTTGACAGTTTTGCATTTTCTCTGACCACTTATTAGTTTGCTTTTTTATTTTTAAATTATGGATTGTCCTTTAAAATTGGTTCCTTGGTCTCATTCTGCCATATATCACTTTGTAGACATTTGCATCTTTCAAAGTGTTTGTCAGACTGTTTTCTGGTCAAGAAAATATATAACTAATCCTTCTCAATTATTTTATTTTATTTTACTTCATTTATTATTTTTAAATGTTTGTTTATTTATTTTGAGACAGAGAGCATGAGCAGGGGAAGGCAGAGAAGAGGAGAGAGAGAGGATCACTGTCAGCACAGAGCCTGATATAGGGTTCGAACTCATGACTGTGAGATCATGCCCTGAGCTGAAATGAAGAGCTGGATGCTTAAGTGACTGACGGCCGCAGGCACCCAGCTTCTCAATCACTTTAGAACTCCTAGAACGTCAATACATTTTTACAAACTTGAGATTCACATTTGTGTATAAATATGTAAGTATGTGTGTGTTCAGCAGTTATTCAACAGATTCATTTAGGAAACTTTGTGCGAGGAATGTGGTTCTAGGTTTTATGAGGATACAGAAAGAATGGAGCATGTCAGGGCTATGTATCTGGTGACTGTGGAAGCACTGTGGCTGACTGTGGTTATGGTCCAATTTAGGCTGACTCCTTTCCATGGCTGCTTTACCATTTTGTATCTCAAAGGACCACAGAACCCTAAATACCTCTTGTCTCCTTGAGCATTTCCTGCCAACACTTGTAGCAGAAGTCCAATAGGCATGGTAGGGTGGTGAATTTTTTTTAATGTTTTTTATTTATTTTTGAGAGACAGCGCAAGCAGGGGAGGATCAGAGAGAGAGGAGATACAGAATCTGAAAACAGGCTCCAGGCTCTGAGCTAGCTGTCAGTACAGAGACAGACGTGGGGCTCGAACCCATGAACTGCAAGATCACAACCTGAATTGAAGTCAGACGCTTCACCGACTGAACCTGGGTGGGTAGTGCTTTTTAACTAACAGTGCGTACAATGTCTGCCCAACTGCAGTGCAGGAAAATACACAGAAAATCCCTATTGCTTTTCAGAAAGATTCAGCAACAACAAAAGGCAAACACTGAGTTTCACAAAGCACACTTAACAGGGCAAACAGGCCTCTAATCCAATGGTTTAATTACAGTACAGGGTATTCATTGTGGCAAACCATGCTTAGCATTTCCAACCACTCCATGTGTTTCTCAATAAAGAGGAAAGCTCACCCAAAACCCAGCAAAGCTTCTCACACTCTACAAAACCAACGGTGTTACAGAATAAGGTTCTGTTGGTTTGTTCTCAAGTTTTCAAACCATCCCAGTTTTACAAGAGCTGACTAAAACTCAAAAGATTTTATTCTTTTTTTTCATATCTTCTGCCCGTTTGACTGTCTGCCCTCCTGCCTGCATGCCTCACTGCCCCCCGCCCCGTGTATTTATTGTCTTTTGGGGAGAAGTTTTAGGTACAGTTTTCTGAGCTATAATTATCTTACTAGTTCAAGACTCACTATCATCAGCAGTCCTGTCAAGGCATCTCAAATGATGACATTCTTTATTTCCCCCTTTGCAAGTACCCACAGTTGTGTGTACTTTACATGCCCTTGGATATGCATACAAACTCTAAGGATATTTTGTATTTATGTGTATTCTTAATTTGCATAAATGGTTCTGTACTATTCTTTTCCTTCTTTAATTTACTTTTATTATTTTATTTTTTTAAGTTTATTTTGAAAGAGAGAGAGAGCACATGCAAGGAGGGGAGGGGCAGAGAGAAGGAGAGAGAGAATCCCAAGCTGGCTCTGCCCTGTCAACACAGAGCCTGATGCAGGGCTCAATCTCATGAACTATTAATTCATGACCTGAGCCGAAATCAAGAGTCAGATGCTCAACCTACTGAGCCACCCAGGCGCCCCTAATTTACTTTTTAAAATTCATGATTAGGGAGCACCTGGGTGGCTCATTCAGTTAAACCTCTTGGGTTAGGTTCAGGTCATGATCTCATGGTTCCTGACATCCAACCCTGTATGGGGCTCTGTGCTGACTGTGGAGCCTATTTGGGATTCTCTCTCTCTCCCTCTCATGTGCACACATGCTCCTTCCCTCTTTCTCTAGATAAACAAATCAACTTCTAAAAAAAGAAAATTAATCATTTATATATATATATATATATAGTAAATCTATATAAATATATCTAGTTTATCTAGTAAAATTCATTCCACAATATGCATCTCCCTTTTCTTAGTAATAAACATCCAGTGTGCCTCCAACCCTTTATGTCATACCCATCTTCACATATGTGTACTTACAGCATATGCCCCAAACTGGAATTATTGGGTCAGAGAGTAAATGTCTAGTTAACATCACAAAGCACTGCCGTGTTGCTCTTCAGATGGCATTACTAATTTATACACCCACCTGAAGTGCATGAAGCCTCTCATTTCCCTGCATCCTCACAAACATTTGATATTATATGACTTTGTGATATTTGCAAATCTGATATGTGCAAGGAATTCTTTTGCATTTATTTTATTACTATTTCAGTTGAAAACTCTTTACAAAATCACTAGACACTCAGTTTCTCTTTCTGTGAATGGTCATTCTCCCCCACCTCTACACCTTTTCTATTGGGTTTCCCATATTTTCTTATTGATTTGCAGAGGTTGTATGTGTATTCTAGTGATTAATACCTTGTTGGTTTTATTTTATTTTTTGATGTTTATTTATTTTTGAAAGAGAGAGACAGAGCAAGAGTAAGGGAGGGACAGAGAGAGAGGGAGACACAGAATCCAAAGCAGGATCAAGGCTCTAGGCTGTTAGCACAGAGCCCAACCTGGGGCTTAAACACACAAACTGTGAGATCATGACCTGAGCCAAAGTTGGCCACTTAACCAACTGAGCCACCCTGGTATCCCACCTCACTGATTTTAGATAAGGTTACTCTATGGCAGATTTATGCTTATTGTCCTAGCTAATAATTAATAGGACCCTCTTTTGTTATTAAATATATCCTTAAATTTACATGTTGCAAGTATCTTCTCCCAGTATATGACTCTTCTCTTGATGTTGTCATTGGTGTTTTAATGCAGTTAAATTTATGAACTTTTTGCATTAGTATTTATACTTCTGAAGTCTTTTTTTTTAAAGTCTGTTTTTAATCCAGTTTTGTATTATTGGACATTAGGTTTTTCTGGCCATTTGCTATTTCACACAATGCTGTATTAAACATCTTTTATATCTCTTTGTTCATATGTATGATATTTTTCTCTAAGTTATGTGGGTGAGAGTGCTATGTGCCAAACAATTCCTGTCTCTTTTTCCTCTGTATACATTGTGGCTAGGATGCATTCCACAATGTCTGTTACAATTGTTAGCTGGGTGCCATGTGACTGGCTTCTGGCCAGTAGAATGTGTAGAAGTGATATATGATTTTTCCAGTTCTGGCTCTTGAAAACTTCCCAGAGGGGGTCCTTCAGTGCTCCTCTCCCTTCCCTTGCTTTCTGGCCAGATGCAGAGGATGCAGTGGAGAAGTTAAGCCTTGATGATAGTGATACTGCTGGATAGAAAAACCCTCAGACTCAAAATCACTGTATGGAAGGCCATCACTTAATATTACGTTGGGATTTATGTGAGCACTGAAAAATTTCTGTTTTGCTACTCATATTTTGAAGTAGTTTTTATACCAGTATGTTAGTTTGGAAGAGCTGCCATAAAAAAAAATACCAGCTTGAGTAGCTCAGGGAACAGATTTTTTTCCAACAGTTGTGGAGGCTAGAAGTCCAAGATCAAGATGTTGGCACAAGTTTAGTTTCACTCAAGGCCTTACCCCTGGAGTATAGACAGTCATCTTCTGGCTGTGTCCTTACACATCCTTTCCTCTTTGCATATGTATTCCTGGTGTCTCTTAGTTTGTATGTCAAAATTTCCCCTTTCGCTACGGACATCAGTCAGAATGAAGTAAGGCCATCTATTAACTAAAATTACTTCTTTAAAAATGGTCCTGTCCCCAAATATAATTACATTCTGATGTACTGACACTTAGGACTTAAGCATTAGTTTTGAGGGAGACACAAGTTCATAGCAAGCATCTAATGATGTTTATCTTGATCAATATCACTAACCAGTGGAATTTCTAGATCCTGGGAACCTTACGAGATATTATAAAATTATTCTCTAAACTACTTACATTAACTTACACTTCTGCCCTAGTTTATAATAATTCTTATTGCTTTACATTTTTGCCTTCACTTGGTTTTGTCAGACTTTTCCATTTTTCCCAATTTGATAGTTAGGTATAAAATAGGTATATCTTTCCCTGTCCCTTACTTTCCACTTTTATGTATCATTTTCTTTCCACTACATAATTGTCAAAATTTTATTGATTCTAATTTATTCAATTTGAGATACTCTGTCTTTTGATTAACAAAGTTTGTCATTTATATTTATTGCAATTATAGTTTTATTTGGACTTAATGCTGTCTTATTTCATGTTTTTATTATCTAAAAATTTAGTTTCATTTTAATTTGTTTTCCTCTTTTTCTTATTTTTCTCTTTTTACCCCTACTCCAATCAGTCTTTTAACCACCATTTTGGAAATGTTTAGATTTTTCTTCCAATTATTATGTATTTATTTTTCTCCACCTCTTTCCCTCCTCCTCTTCCTTCTCCTGCTCTTTCTGGTTCTTCTTGTTCTGGTTCTTCTTGTTCTTGTTCTTCTTATTCATCTTCTGTCTCCTACCCCCACCTTATCTCTCTGTATGTTAGACACATAGAGATACAAGTTGTTTACTCACACTTATTTCACATATCACATAGTTTCCTCTTGCATTTACATTTTTTGAAATATATCTTCCAAATGTGTTTTCAGACTGTTTTTGTGTGACAAACAATTTTGAGTCTCATAAATATAATGAAATCTTTATTTTGCTCTTATAAGTAAATAATAGTTTATCAAATTATAATATTCTAGTTTTATTGTTCTTTTCCTTCAACACTGAAAATATTTCTTCACTGTTTGCTTGAAACAAGGAATGTTACTAAGCAGTTGCATGTTAATCCGATTCTTTTTTCTTGGGTAGGTGATATCTTTTATTCTCCAGAAGCTTGTAGGATTTTTTCTTTGATATTGTTAAGTGTTACTAGTGTTACTAGTGTTTCTAGGTGTGGTTTTTAATTGTCCATACTTGTTGATACTCTATGAGAATTTTCAACCTCAAATATTATATTTTTCTTTAATTTTAGTGAATTTTGAGCTATTAATTCTTCAAATATTTTATTAAATTTTTTTTATATTTCAATTTTGTAAATGTTGCTACTTCAACTTCTTTTCGCCCTATTTCCTTACTTTTTCCTTAAAAAAGTTTTTTTTAATGTTTATTTATTTTTGAGAGAGAGGGAGAAAGAGACAAAACATGAGTGGGGAAGAGGCAGAGATAGGGAGACACAGAACTGAAGCAGGCTCCAGGCTCTGAGCTGTCAGCACAGAGCCTATTGTGGGGCTCAAACCCACAAAGGGGAAATCATAATCTGAGCTGAAGTCAGACCCTTAACCAACTGAGCCACCCAGGTGCCCCATTCCTTACTTTCTTAAAAAACTTTTTTTGATATCTCTTTATTCTTCTCTGATGCCTGGTATGTCCTTCATCTTGATTTTCCAGACCCCAAACTCATACTTCAGCAGCACTCAACCATACATCTAATCCATTAAGAACTTTAAAAAATCAATATGTTTTTATATCCTATACCTATAATTTAGTTTTCTTTATATCTATATTTCCTTACTAATATTTTTAATAGTTTTTTGGATAATATTTATTTTAACTTTAAAATTTGTGTTTTTGCTGTATTATGACCAAAAAAAAAGGAATAAAATAAGCATACAGGAGCATATAGGAGAGATATGTTGTGTTTTTGAATTTGAAAACTCAATATTGTTAAGATGTCATTTCTTTTCAACTTTATGTATGGATTCAATGCAACCTCAGTTAAAGTCCTATCAAACATCTTTGTAGAAATTGACAAGTGTTTTTAATTGACAAGTTTATTCTAAAATTTATATGAAAATATAAAGCACTTAAACTGTCAAAACAAGTTAGAAAAAGACCAATATATATAGAAACCAATATAAAGAGACCAATATAGAAAAAGACCAAGCTGATTTTGATATTATTATAAAGCTACAGTAATCAGGATAGTACAGTATTGGCTAAAAATGAGTCAATGGGAAAGAATAGAGAGTTTAGAAATTAATATAAACATGTATGATCAATTAATATTTGACAAACATGCCAAAGCAATTCAGTGTAGAATAATAATCTTTACAACAAATGATGACAGAACAATTAGTCATGTGCAAAAAATGAACTCTACCCTTACCTCATACCATATACAAAATTGAACTCAGGATGAATTCTAAATGTAAAATCTAGGGGCTCCTGGGTGGCTCAGTCGGTTGAGCAGCCGGCTTCGGCTCAGGTTATGATCTCACTGTTCGTGGGTCCCAGCCCCGCGTTGGGCTCTGTGCTGATGGCTAGCTCAGAGCCTGGAGACTGTTTCAGATTCTGTGTCTCCCTCTCTCTCTGACCCTCCCCTACTTACGCTGTCTCTCTCTCTGTTTCTCAAAAATAAATAAAAAACAGAAAAAAATTAAATGTAAAACCTAAAATTATAAAACCTCTATAAGAGAACAGGAGAAAATTTCCTTTGAAATTGACAAAGATTTCTTAAATACTTCACCGAAAGCAAGACATAGAAAAACCTAATATATAAATTAGACTTAACTAAAAAAAAATTTTAAGTTTGTCCTTCAAAGTCATGGTTACAAAAACAAAAAGAAGACACTGATTACAAGGAAGTATTAGCAAAATTCATTTCTGACAAAGAACCTATATCTAGAATGTACAATGAATTCTTAAAAAAAAAAAGACCCATTTTTAAAATGGGCAAAAGATTTGAACAAATAATTCATCAAAAAAGATATATAGATAGGAAATCAGTACATGAAAAGATATTCAACATCATTAATCATTGGGGAAATGCTAACTAAAACTACAATAGAATAATGGTAGACACCTAGTAAAGTGAATGTAATTCAGAAGGCTGTTTATATCCAAGTTCTGGTGAGGATGCAGAGCAACTGAAACTCTCATACACTGTTGGTGGAATGTAGAATGGTACATCCACTCTGAAAAGCAGTCATACAGTTTCTCACAAAGTTAAACATATACCTATAATATATTCAGCCATTCCACTCCTAGGTATTATTGACTTGTGCATGAATCTTCATAGCAGCTTTATTTATAGTAGCAAAAATAAAGAACCACCCAAAGTCCATCAACAGGTAGATTAATAAGTTACGTTATAGTCATACAATCGAATACTACAAATCAATAAGAAGAAATGAACTAGTGATATGCACAGCAGAGCAGCATAGATGAATTTCAAATAATTATGCCCAGTGAACAAAGCCAGACACAAAGCAGTATACTGTATATTTCTAGTTTTAGAAAATTCTAGAAGAATTTAAACTACCCTATAGTGACAGCAGACCAGTGGTTGCTTGGAAGCAAAGGGTCGAAGAGGAAAGAAGAGGAGGAGGGAGTGAAGAAATTCTTGAGGGTGATGGAAATGTCCTTTATCTTGGTTGTAGTGATGGTTTCATGGGCTTATGAATATATCAAAACTTACAAAATTGTACACTTTAAATAGTAGTTTATTGTACATCAATAATACTATGCAATAAATATGAAAAACAATATAAGACAAATTTTTAAAAATTTAATATTTATTTTTGAGAGACAGAGACAGTGTGAAAGTGGAGGAGGGGCAGAGAGAGAGGGAGACACAGAATCTGAAGCAGGTTCCAGGCTCTGAGCTGTCAGCACAGAGTCTTATGCGGGTCTTAAGCTCATGAACCTAGAGATCTTGACCTGAGCCAAAGCCCGCACTTAACCAATGGAGCCACCCAGGTGTTCTTGTAAGACAAATTAAGCCAAGGGCCTCTTCCCCTCAAGCAATTTGCTAGTTTAATTTACAAGTATTTTTTCTCAGTCTGTATGTAGCATGTATTTTTTATTCTCTTAACACTGACTTTCAAAGCATAGAACTTCTTAATTTTAATGGACTCCAATTTACTATTTTTTGTTTTTATGGTTTCATAACTAAGAACTCTTTGCCTAATTAAAGCTTGCAGATTTTTTTACTTAAAGTTTTCTTCTAGAACTTTTAGGTTCTAGTTTAATTTTAGGTTTTACACATAGCTCATGATTCATTTTAGATATTATTTGGGGGTTTATTTATTATTTGTTTTGAGGTATGGCTCAAAGTTCATGTTTTTATATGGGAATATTCAATTTTCCTAGCTCTATTTGTTGAAGAAACTATGATTTCTTCACTGAATTGATTTTGCGCATTTGTCAAATATCAGTTGACAATGATGTGTAGTTCTATTTCGGAGCCCTCTAATCTGAGGCTTGAGACACAGAGGATAAATAGAAAGCAGCAACCTAGAGCTTACGGTGGTAGCCTTTGTGGTTTAGAAAGAGAAAAACTGAATGTCAAGACTATCATAGTAGTGAGGGATTGACGGACCTGGATTTCAGGCAGAAAGGAGCTTCTAAGTGGCTAAATGAACATTCAGAGATTTTTGCCATCTCAAAGAACTAGGGACAAAAACAATTAGAGTTCAGAGCTCCCCTTCCCCACCTAAGGGAGAAAAAATTCTGGTAAACACTCAGACTTTTCACTGAGTTTCTTAAAGGGCTACCCAGGTAAGGAAAAGAACAAAAACAAAAAACTCATCAAAACCAAATCAAATCAAAACAAAAAAACAGAAATAAAGCAGCCCCGTCTCAATCTTAGCCAGGTGATCTGCCTGCCAGAAAAATACACTAAATTCCCTCTGGAGGAAGACGCATCATCCAGAGTCTCCATAATTTTTATGTACAAAACCCACTTTTAATAAAATTACTAGACATGCCAGGAAAAGATAAGCAAAAAACCAAAACCAAAGAGCAAATTGAGACCATAGAAACAGACTCAAAGTAAACAGAATATTGGGGGTATCAGGCATGAAATATTAAGTAACTGTTGTTAAACACACTCGGGAAACTAGATTACAAAATGTAGAATTTTAGCTAAGGATTACAGTCTACTTAGAAACCCAATGGACATTGTAGAACTAAAAAATACAATAAATGAAATGAATGTATCTGCAAAACAAAAATCAAAATCATTTGCACCAAGCATTTGGTGAGCTTAGCAACTGTATTTTATAAAAATAGATGGTTTCAAAAAAGGGTGGCTTCCAGAATTCTCAGAAAGGAGTGGCTTTCCAGAATTTTATGATTCCTATCTTAGCCCCACTTTCCCATCCCTACCTCCAAAGTGGCTGCTAAATTCTTCCACTTCATTTTGAGTGGAGCACTTCCAAAGGCCTGCAGGCTCTAGGAGTCTCGTTTCTTCTTACAAGAAGAATCATGTTATATTTCATTTCCTTGGGTTTTTTTCAAAGATGAATCCTTTTTTGGCATGGATCTTTCTTTTCATTATTGACTATCCCTGTATATGCACAAGGTACAGACCATACTAGACACTCAGAAAAGTGGCTATTGAATGAAAGAATAAATGATTAAATAAATAGTCAAAAGAGTCTTTTGCACTAATAAAAAAGAACTGTTTCAATTTTGTTTTAAATTTTTTGATCTGTTACTATTCTGGCACACACTGAAAAGTTTGTCTAAACTTTGTACAAAAATGAGGTTGGAAAATACCTTTCAACTATTTCATAAATGCCAGCTCAGTTGATTTCATTGTAATGAACAGATGTAATGATTTCTCATAAATTTCATTTGTGTAATACAATGGGAAATACTAGTCTTTTTGTAATTTTTTTCTTTCAAAATGGAAGAGTAATACAGATGCAGAACCCCATACAAATACTAAATACCCAGCTCAATAATTACCACAAAGTGAACTCATCTCTGGGAACACTAACAAGATAAAGAAACGGAATATCACCAGCATCTCGAATGACCTCATCATCCTCCCTGCCGACCACTACACCTCTCTTCTCCAGAGTAGTCACTTTATAACTTCCAGTTCCATAAATTAGTTTTACCTCTTTTAAACCTATGTAAATAGAAGCTACAAATACATATGTCTTTTATTTTATTTTATGATTATAATTTATTGTCAAATTGGCTTACATAAAAAACCCAGTGCTCATCCTAGCAAGTACCCTCGTCAATGCCCATCATCCACTTTCCCTGTCTCCCATCCCCCCATCCACCCTTAGTTTTTTCTCTGTATTTAATAGTCTCTTGTGCCTTACCTCCCTCCCTCTCTATTTGTATCTATTTTTTCCCCTTCCCTTCCTCCATGGTCTTCTGTTCAGTTTCTCAAGGTCCACATGTGAGTGAAAACATATGATTTCTGTCCTTCTCTGACTGACATTTCACTCAGCATAATACCTTCTAGTTCCATCCGCCTTGCTTGCAAATGGCATAATCTCATTCTTTCTCATTGCCAAGTAGTATTCCATTGAATATATAAACCACATCTACTTTACCCATTCATTAGTTGGTGGACATTTAGGTTCTTTCCATAATTTGGCTATTGTTGACTATTGATGCTGGGGGGGGGGGGTGCGTTGTACACATGCCCCTGTGCATCAACACTCCTGTATCCCTTGGGTAAATTTCTAGTAGTGCTATTGCTGGTCATAGGGTAGCTCTGTTTTTAATTTTGGGGGGAACCTTCACACTGTTTTCCAGAGCAGCTGCACCAGTTTGGATTTCCAACAATAGTGCAAGAAAGTTCCCATTTCTTGACATCCTTGCTAGCATTTGTAGTTTCCTGATTTGTTCATTTTGGTCACTCTGACTGGTGTTAGGTGGTATCTCAGTGTGGCTTTGATTTGTATTTCCCTGATGATGAGTGACGCTGAGCATTGTTTCATGTGCCTGTAGGCCATCTGGATGTCCTCTCTGGAGAAGTGTCTGTTCAGATCTTCTGCCCATTTCTTCACTGGATTATTCATTTTTAGTATGTTGAGTTTGGTAAGTTCTTTGTAGATTTTGGATATGAGCCCTTTATCTGATATGACATTTGCAAATATCTTTTCCCATTCCATCGATTGCCTTTTAGTTTTGTTGATTGTTTCCTTTGCAGTGCAGAAGCTTTTTATCTTGATAAGGTCCCAAAAATTCATTTTTGCTTTTAATTTCCTTGCCTTTGGAGATGTGTTAAGAAATTGCTGTGGCTGAGGTCAAAGAAGTTGATGCCTGCTTTCTCCTTTAGGGTTCTGATGGCTTCCTTTTTCATATTTAGGTCACTTTGCACAGATGACATGACACTCAACATGAAAAATTTGAAAGATTCCACCAAAAAACTCCTAGAACTAATACGTGAATTCAGTAAAGTTGTAGGGTACAAAATCAATGTACAGAAATCGGTTGCATTTTTATACACAAATAATGAAGCAACAGAAAGAGAAATAAAGAAACTGATCTATTTACAGTTGCACCAAGAACTATAAAATACCTAGGAATAAACCTAACCAAAGATGTAAAAAAAAACCTATATGCTGAAAACTATAGAAAGCTTATGAAGGAAATTGAAGAAGCCACAAAGAATTAGGAAAACATTCCATGCTCATGGAGTGGAAGAATAAATATTGCTAAAATGTCAATACTACCCAAAGAAATCTACAAATTCAATGCAATCTCAATTAAAATTGTACCAGCATTCTTCCTAAAGCTAGAACAAATAATCCTAAGATTTTTATGGAAGTACAAAAGACCCCTAATAGCCAAAGTAATAATAAAGAAGAAAACCAAAGTGGGAGGGATCACAATCCCAGACTTTAGCCTCTACTCCAAAGCTGTCATCATCAAGAGAGTATGATATTGGCACAAAAACAGACACATAGACCAATGGAATAGAATAGAGAACCCAGAATTGGACCCACAGGTATATGGCCAGCTGATCTTTGACAAAGCAGGAAAGAGCATCCAATGGAAAAATGACAGTCTCTTTAACAAATGGTACTGGGAAAAGTGGACAGTAACATGCAGAAGAATGAAACTAGACCGCCTTCTTATACCATACACAAAAATAACACGAAATGGATGAAATACATATATCTTTTAAAGTTACTTTGCAATATGGGGTTTCATAAGCTTATTTTCTCTAAAATGTTTTCTGAAAAACAATCTATCACTAATATTGATACATAGATATTTAGATACAGATATAGATAATAGTTTCCCAAATAAAATTTTTGTATACATAAATAGATATTTAGACACAGGTATAGATAATAACTTCCCAAGTAAAACTGTTGGCTGAGAGAATAAATATTGTAGCAGATTATATTATGCACTGCCAGTCAATGAGTATTGGTTATATCAGTCAGGGTCCCAAAGAGAAATAGAAAATACACTTAGAAGAGATTTTTAAAGGAATTTAATAACACAAAGCACAAGTGTAGGCAACATTTAAGGGAGCAGCAAGGGATGTGGAAGGGTCCAGAGACTTGCAAAAATGAACAGCATTTACCAACCCCAGATCTGAAAAGGTAAGGAGAGAAAACAGTGTCTTGGGAGTTTAATGTGAACTGGAGCCGCAGAAGAAGAACCTCCTGACAGGAGGTGTGCAGCAATAACCAGAACCAAGATCCTGAAGCAGAAGTGAATGAGCAAGAATACTCCCCAGCTTCTTCCTCTCCCCCACAGCTTCTGATGCGGAACCCAACAGGAGCCCAGAGTACCAGAGAACCCAGATGATGCAGTCCTTACGGTAATGTTCACAGCCTCCCTACCACTCCTAGAGAAAAGAAAACAGAGCAAAGATTAAGAACTTTATTAATTGAATTCAAATTGGTGCAGGAAAAATAAAACAGTAGAAAGAATTAATGAAACCTGAAATTGGTTCTTTGAAAATATTATAAAAATTGACAAACCCTTAGCTAAACTGATTGAGAAAAAAGAGATGAGACAGCCTAGATGAAGTGAACAAATTTCTAAAAAGACGCAAATTACTGAAAATGACTCAGGAAGAAATAGTAGTTAATGAAATGAGGGATTAAAAATGGAGAAAATAAAAAGTTGGTTTTTTGAAGTGATCAACGAATAGACAAACTCTACCTAATTTAACCAAGAAAAAAAAAAGAGGACTCAAATCACTAAAATCAGAAATGAAAAAAAGCAACATCACTACTGACTGTATAGAAATAAAATGAATTATAAGGAAATAATATGAAAAATTATATACCAGCAAGTAATTTAGGTAAAATAAATAAAACAAATAAATATAAAAACTACCAAACTGACTCAAGAAAAACTAAAACATCAAAATAAACCTATTACAAGTAAAGAGATTATGTTAGTATAAACAGCAACAACAACAACAACAACAACAACAAATCCCACAGAGGAAAGCCCAGGACCAGAAGGCTTCACTGGTAAAGACCATCAAACAAAAAATTAATAATTATTCTTTGAAAACATTTTTTAAAAATTGAAGATAAGGAAACACTTATCAACTTATTTTATAAGGCCAGTATTATCCTGATTACAAAACCAGACAAAATCATCACAAGAAAACTACAGACTAATATCTTATAAAGATAGACACAAAAATTCTCAGCAAAATATTAGCAAATTGAATCTGTAAAATGGATTCTATACCATGACTATATATATTAGTCTGGTTTATACAGAGAAATGACCAAACTCCCTTCCTCCCCACCTCTCTGTATACATATATATATAGTAAGCAAGGTGGGGACTCAGGTGAGCTGATATTGTAGTTCCAACCCAAAAGCCAGCAGTCTTGAGACTCAAGAAGAGATGATGTTTCAATTTAAGATGAAGGGGGAGAAAATGACTGATGTCTGAACTCAAATAGATAGGCAGGAGGAATTTCCTCTTACTTGTGGGAGAATCAGGATTTTTGTTCTATTCAAGCCTTCAACTGATTGGATGAGGGCCAATCTCATTAGGGATGGAAGTCTGTTTTACTCAGTCTACCTCTCAAATATGAATCTCATCTAAAAACACCCTCACAGTATACACAAAAAAATGACCAAATATTTGGGCACCCAGTGTCCCTATCAAACTTAGCCATTACCAAGTCTACCCCTTGTCAACCTGGTACCCATACACATCTCCTTAAACTAAGTTTAACCTCCAGATAAAGACATTAACGAGGTCATAATTTTGCCTAACATGATACAGGTGTCCTGTGTACAACGGAAAACACACTAAGCCCTTCCCCAGAAGAAGAGATAATGTCCTTGCATGATGCTTATATTTCTCCTTGATATCTTATAACTTAAATACTATGATGTAAAATTAACAATAATTGAATACTATGATATACAGCCAATACATCTTAAGTTACATGGTAAGGGAATAATAGAGAAAAGAACACACAAATACATTTTTAAGAAATAAGGAGGAAATACTCATTATAGTTACAACCCTTATTTCTATAACTGGTCATGTGGTCATATCTGTTATTTTTTTAACTACATTCTTCCACCACTCATTCTGTATTCCCTTTGCTTTCAGCAATCACCTCAACTGGTTGTGATTCTTTACCTGGTGGGGTGACCCAAACCTTTGTAGGTGTAAGATCTTGGGCAATTAGTAGTCCTGTCTGGATTAGATTATTGTAATCTCCCCTTGACCTCTATCACAGGGCATAGTAATACCAAGAGACACCCTAAGGAATCTCCTGTGTTCCTTCCTTCCCTCCTTGGTGAATTCGTAGTCTAATTTCCCCTTGATAATCAATATCAATCACTTTAGATAGCACAGTAACTCCCTTCTTTGTCTGTTGATCCAGAGACATGGGGAGTTCAAAGTGGCCAGGCAGCAGCCTTAACTTTCAGTTCAATGGAAGCATTGTTGCATTTCCCAGTGGGAGCATGCTTATCTTTGGAACTAAGACTTCCAGCAAAGCATAAGTTCATGGGAACAGGATGAAAAGTTTTGCTAGTGGAAGACTAGGGTAATAATGAGTGGTGGTTATTCCATTTCCACTCCTTGATTCCTGGACCCTGAAGCCTGGCTATGGGATAAATAGCACCATATATTAGTCAGTGATTCAGACCATATACAGCCTTTTGGAGAACTTTGTGCTAAGCCTGCAAGGTATTGTCACCTACTGGCACTGTAACTGAGTCTTCAAAAAGGGGATTCCACTATTTTATCAAGTCAGCTCTCTCAGGATGGTGAGAAACATGTTATGACTAGTGAATTTCATGAGGAGCATGGACCCATTGCTTCACTTTATTTGCAGCAGAGTGAGTTCCTTTATTAGAATGAATACTATAGGACACCATGACAGTGGGTAAAGCATTCTGTACATCCATAGATGGAAGTGTGGGCAGAAGCATTGTGTGCTGGGAAGGCAAATCAATATCCAGAGTAAATATCTATTCCAGTAAGAACAAAATCCTGCCCCTTCCAATGGTTGAAGTGGTCCAATATAATCATTATGCCTCCAGGAGGTTGGCAGATCACCCCAAGCCGTGGTGCCATATCAGGAATTCAGTGTTGGTCCCTGCTGTTGGCAGATTGGACATTCAGCAGTTGACAGAGCCCAGTTAGCCTTGATAAGTGGAAGTCCTTGTAGATGAACCCATGCATAACCTACATCCCTGCCACATGGGATATTAATAACCTCATTGAGCAATGACAGAGATGTCTGGGGAGAGAGGCTAACTGATATCCACAGAGTGGATCATCCTATCAGTTCTATTATTTAATTATTGATTATTTTATTATTAAAATCCTCCTATGTTGAGGTCACTCTTCAGTGAGTGACAAAATAAGACACAATATATTTATGAGATTTGTCTGTTCAGAGAAGCCTATCCACATACCTCTTCCCTAAATTTTCTTGTCACCGATTTTCTATCCATGTTTCTTCCAAGTCCTTGACCATCCAGCCAAACCATTGCCCACAACCCATGAATCAGTATAAAGTTGCATGTCTGGCCATTTCTCCTTCCAGGCAAAGTGAGTAATTGGGTTTACTGCTTGAAGTTCTATCCTAGAAAGATTTCTTTTTACCTCTGTCCTTCAGGGACCTTCCAGAAAGCTATAGCTCTCTGCTTTGGGGTCATTCCTGCAAATTGTGCAGAACCATTAGTAGACCAGGCCCAAGTCATCTTCTTCCTCTGCCAAATGGTTATAGGGAATTTCCCATGAGGACATAGATATAGGCAAGGAGAAAGAAGGCAGTGTAGCAGAAGTGGGGACCATGGGCATTTGGGCCACTTACTCATGTAACTTATTTGTGCCTTCAAGGCCTGATCAGGGCCGGTCATGTATATAACATTTATGTTAGATGATAGAATGCTGCTTTGCATGCCCACTTTTATGATTTGGTGGGTCACATAACACTCAGTTCATCATAGATACCTTAGATCACATGGTAACTTTGTGAGTCATGATTAAGAATGAAGTCTCTACTAAGGCCAAGAAGCAGGCCAAGAATTGCTTCCCAAAATGAGAACAGTTATCCAAGAGGATGGTAAGTCTTTGGCCATAAATACTAAGGGGTTACACTGAAGTTTAAACATAGAAACTGCCAAAAGTTCCAAACAGCATCCCTATCTGTCACTGACATTTTAAGTGCCACTAGGTCTTCTTAATCATATGGTCTAAGTAGCAGAACAGCTTAGATAGAAGCCTAGACCTATTTCAGAGCTTTCTTTTATTCTGGACACCTCTCAACATTAGCCTTGATCTTGGACTTCTAGTCTCCAGAACTATGAAAAATAAATTTCTGTGTTTATTTTACTCCTATTAGGGAGGTCATTTTATTTATCAAATTACGAAATAGCTTTTCAGATGCTTTTTTCCAAGACAATCAAAAATATTCAAGAAATGAAAATATTTCATTGCACCTTAACCAACTAGGTAAGCTGGTGAGAGATGTTCACAGTTCAAAATGTTGAGCTGTTCAGCCATAACTGTAAAATCATTTCATTTCAACTAAGGTATTTTTAGAAAAAAGCAAGTACAGCACCATTAGTCAATTCAAAAACACTAGATGAAAAAAAGCAGAATGTGCTAAAAATTTAATTTTCTGTTTTTTAAGCTACTAAGTCTACGGTATTTTACTGTGGCACCCTGGGCTAGCCAAGACAAGTTTTGGTACCAGGAGTTAGGTGCTGCTATAACAAATACCTGAAAATGTGGAAATGACTTTGGAATTAGTTAATGGGTAGAAAGTGGAAAATTTTTGAGGTACATGCCAGAAATATGGATGTTGCAAGCAATTCTGGTGAGATCTTAGAAATGAAGAACATGTCTTTGGAAACTGAAGGAAAGGTGATTCTTGTTATAAAGTGGCAAAGAATTTGGCTGAACCATATTCTAGTATTTTGTGGAGAATAAAATTTGAAAGCAATAGAGTTGGATATTTAACTAAGGAGATTTCTAAGGAAAATGTTGAAGGAGTGGCTTGGTTCTTTCTGACTACTTGTGGTAATATATATATATATATATATATATATATATATACACATCTCCATGTAAGGATCTGTTTGGAAGGCAGCCATATATAACCCAGGCAGAGAAACCTCACCAGAACCTGACCATGCTTGCATCCTGATCTTGGACTTCCAGAAAATAAACTTCTGTTGTTTAAGCTATCAAGTCCGTGGTATTTTGTTATAATAACACAAGCAGACTGGTACAATGACCAACTTAGATTTATCCTAGGAATGGAAGATTGGTTTAATATCCAAAGTCAACTAATGTAATACATCACATCAATAGAATAAAGGACAAAACCACATGATCATCTCAATAGATGAGAAAAAAAACTCTTGCCGAAATTGAACATCCTTATGATAAAATTCAACAACTAGTGGTAGAAAAAGCATCCCCAACTTGATAACATCTCTGAAAAATCCACAGATAACTTTATGCTTAATGATGAAAGACTATATACTTTCCCAAGAAAAGGATGTCCAGTCTCACCCCTTGAATTCATCACTGTATCTAGTGTTCTAGCCAGCAGTTACACAAGAAAATGAATAAAACACATGCCAATTTGGAAAACAGCAAAACTATTTATTTTTGTAGATGACATGATCATGTATATAGGATGTCTTAAAAATTTACTAAATAGGGGTATGTAGATGGCTTAGTCAGTTAAGTGTCCTACTCTTGATTTTGGCTCAGGTCATGATCTCACAGTTCACAAGATTGAGACCCGCATTGGGCCCTGTGTTGACAGCACAGATTCTTTCTGTCCCTCTCTCTGCCCTTCCCCTGCTCACTCACGAGCATGCACTCTCTGTCTCTCTCTCAAAATAAATAAATTTTTAAAAACTCATCTCTTAAAAATAAGAATTCACTAAATAAATACATAAATACATAAATGTATTAAGCTTCCAGGACATAAGATCAATACTCAAAAATGGATTGCATGTCTATATAGTAGCAATGAATATACTGAAAATGTAAGTAAGGAAATAGTTGCATTTGCAGTCAACAGAAGGAATAAAATACTTAGGATAAATTTAACAAAAGAAGTGTAAAACTTATAGCCTGAAAACTGTAAAATATCACTGAAATAAATTTAGAAGACCTAAATAAATGGAAAAATATTCTGCGTTCATGGATTGAAAGACTCGATATTGTTAAGATGTCAGTGTTCTCCAAATTAATCTACAGATTCAACAAAACTTCTATCAAAATTCTAGCTGCCTTTTTTGAAGAAATTGACAAACTGTTCTTACATTTCATATGAAAATGTAAGAGACCCAGAATAGCCAAAACAACCTTGAAAAAGAAAACAAAGTTGAAGGACTCACACTTTCTTGTTTTAAATCAATTACAAAGAGAAATATTTAGGTCAAGAGAAGAGAAGTGAGTCCAGAAATAAATTCAAATATTTATGGTTAATTGATCTTCAACAAGGGTGCCAAGACCATTCAATGGGAGAAGAATAATCTTTTCTACAAATGTAGCTGCACAATTAGATAACCACATGCAAAAAAATGAAGTTGGATCTCTACCTCACACTGTACAGAATAACTAATTCAAAATGAATCAAATATATAAGTGTAAGTGCTAAAACTCTTAAAGAAAACATAGGTGTGAATCTTTGTGACCTTGTATTTGGCATTGTTTTCTTAAATATAACACCAAAAGCACAAACATCCAAAGAAAAATTAGATTAATTGAACATCATCAAAACTAACAAGTTTTATGCTTCAAAGAATGCTGCCAATAAAGTGTAAGGATAGCCCATAGACATGGAGAAAATATTTGTAAAGGATATATATGACAAGTACTTATTATCCAGAATATATAAAGAACTCTTGAAATTCAACAACTAAAAATAAATAATCCAATTTAAAACTGGACAAAGTATTTGAATACATATTTCTCCAAAAACACCCCCACAAATGCTTAATTAGCACATAAAGTAACACTCAATGTCATTTGTCATTAAGGAAATGTTATTCAAAACCACAATGTGATGTCACTTTATACTCAGCAGAGTGGCTATTATCAAAGAAATGAAAAATAACAAGTGTTGAGAAGATGTGGAGAAATTGGAATCCTCACATATTGCTGATGAAAAGGTAAAATTGTGTGGCCATTTAGGAAGAGTTTCTCATTTCTTCAAAAGTTAAATCATAGAGTTACTATAGGACCCAATAATTCCAGTCCTAGCTATATAATCAAGAAAATTGAAAATATATATTCACACAAAAGCTTGTGCACCAATGTCCATAGCAGCATTATTCATAAGAGCCAAAATGTGTAAACAACCCAAATGTCCAACCACTGATGAACATATAAACAAAATGTGGTTAATTCCATACAATGGAATATTAGTCAGCATTAAAAAGGAATAAATTACTGATAACTGTTACAATATGGATGAACCTTGAAAACATGCTAAGTGAGAGAAGACAGACACAAAACGCCACATACTATGTGATTCTATTTTTATGAAAGGCCCAGGCTAGGCATGGCCATAGTGACAGTGAATGAAATAGTGGTTGCCAGGGACTGATGGGAGTAGTCACTAATGAGTACAAGGTTTCTTTGTGGATTGATGAAAATGTTGTGGAAATAGATAATGGTTGTTACTGCATAACTTTGTGAATATACTTTTAAAACCTCAACTGTACACTTTTAAAGGACATTTTATGGCATGTGCATTATATCTCCATTTTTAAAATACATTATTCTCTTAGTATAACTATATAATGAGATTTAAATAGCACATCCTAGAAAACACAAGTGGAGGCTGGCCTCATCATGCTCTCTCTTGGTGCTTCTATTGGGTTAAAATGCTCCTGCTATGTTCAAGTGATTTTGGAGACAAAGTCTCCACCCCAAACAAGTTATTACCTTCCCTGCCCCTCATCTTTCAGGACAGCTCTAAGGCTCACCTCTGGGTCCCTGTGATTAGGAGTGTGGTGAACCATTTATGTATCAACTCCCTTGTGCTCTGATGCTGGTGTCTTGGGAGCACGCCCATAGTGGTGACTGCAAGGAGAGAGACAGTCTCTGAAGTGATGAGCTGATCTCATTAGTATGGGGCAGAATAGGGCCTCATCTGTGCATAAGTCAGATGACTGTCATGAAGGGAACGGAGTGTATGCTGCATTCTCTCATTTTTTTCCTGGGAAGACACTGGAATGGTATCTGTCTGCCTTAAACACTGCCATTCATCTCAGCCAGATTTAACCTTTCTTCCCATACTGCCCTGTGAACAGGCCCATGCGTAACCTCTGGTATTGCTGGGAATGTGTTGTATCCTTGGGTTTGGCTATGTGGAAAGAAGGATGGGAGTCACTACAAAGTCTGTCTCGTTGTGGAGATGCTCATCATTTGTTTTGACTTCTAGAAAGAACAGTCTCTGGAATGAATAATGCCCTATATCTAGATATTTTAAGCTTCTAATAGTGCAAAAGAAAAGTTCATTCCTTAAGTTTGGGAAATCAGAGTTAGAGAAATTTCCTGAATTCTTCTAAAAGTATTTTCTTTCAGGGACTAACCCAAATCACAAATCAGAATCAAAGATTCAGAGCACCCTCAGAACTTATAGATTTTACCTCCCACTGAAACAAATCTATTAATTTTCATTTTTTCATGTTTTCTTATTCTGTCTTTTTTTAACTAGACCTTCATCTTTTCCATATTCTTCCTTTGATTTTTTTTTCTTCCTTTTCATCTCTAACCAAAGGAGAACCAAGAAGGCTTAAATGACTTACTTGCTATCACTGTGACCGCTGGTCTCTTCACTTTTTCAGCATTGTATTTTTGAAGAGTGAATTGTCAAAGTTAACTTTAGTCTCTATGACTAATAATACTGACCTTCCTCTCAAAGATGATGTGAGAATTAACACCTTATGAGTAATGCTTACAGGAAGAAAATTAAATTACCTAGATATTAAATGATCATTTAGGTAATATATAATTACTCAAAATGCCCTCAATGTATTGAACTCTATATCCAGATGTCACTATGCTGTCTCAGAAAAAACACTTCATCACGAGGCACCCCTAGCACGTATTTATAAGGCAGAGCTTTTCAGAATATCTGTCTTGGCTCAGCAAGGATCCCACAGGTCATTCTCATAGTAAGTAAGTAAACAATTGAGTCAGAAATAATTGGCCATGAAGGATACATTTTCTAATTCAAACTAATTAAAATGTATGAACTATGATTCACATGCTTTAGGAATGCTTTTAATAAAAAGTGTACTCCACCTATTTATTTTTACTTTTAAAGGTGGATCATCGACCTTTCTTTTCTTTAGTCAAGATGCATGAAAGCCAAGAGAGGTGAAATTGAAATCACCATGCAGGCATACCTCATTTTATTGTACTTTGCTTTACTGCACTTCACAGATACTGTGTTTTTTTGTTTGTTTGTTTTTTACAATTTGAGGGCTTGTGACAACCCTGTATTGAGTAAGTGCACTGGTGCCATTTTTCTAACAGTATTTGCTCACTTCATGTCTCTGTCACATTTTTGTATTTTGCACAATATTTCAAACTGTTTCCTTTGTATTATAGTTGTTATGGTGATCTGTGGCCAGTGATCTTTGATGCCACTATTGTAATTTTGTGGGGGAGCCACAAATCGTGGCCATGTAAGATGGCAAACATAAATGTTGTGTGTGTTCTGACTCCTCCACCAACTGGTCATTCCCCCATTTCTCTCACCCCCCTACGTAGCCTTCCTCTTCCCTGAGATGCAACAGTATTGATACTGGACCAATTCATAACCCTATAATGGCCTCTAAATATTCTAGTGAAATATAGTCTCTCACTTGAAATCAAAAGGCATTTCAAATGAGGAAGGCATATCAAAAACTGAGATAGGCCAAAAGCTAGGCCTCTTGTGCCAAACATTTAGCAAAATTGTGAGTGCAAAGAAAAAGTCTTGAAGGAAATTAAAAATGCTACTCCAGTGAACACACAAATGATAAGTGAGATAGTCTTATTGCTGATATGGAGAAAGTTTTAGTGGTCTAGATACAGGATCAAATCAGTCACAACATTCCCTTATGCCAAAGCCTAACCCAGAGCAAAGTCCTAACTCTCTTCAGTTCTGTGAAGGCTAAGAGAGGTGAGAAAGGGGCAGAAGAAAAGTTTGAAGAGTAGAGATTGGTTCATGAGATTTAGGGCAAAAAGCCATTTCCGTATCATGAAAAGTGCAAGGTGAAGCAGCAAGTGCTGATGTAGAAGCTGTGGCAAGTTACTCAGAAGATGTAGTTAAGATAATTTATACTAAATAACAGATTTTCAATGTAATAAAACAGCCTTAAATGGAAGAAGATACCATCTAGGACCTTCATAGCTAGAGAGGGGGAGTCAATCCCTGATCCAAAGCTTCAAAGGACAGACTGACTCTCCTATTAGGGGTTGATGCAGATTGCTGACTTTAAGTTGAAGCCACTGCTCACTTAACATTCAAAAAGTCCTAGGGCCCTTAAGAAATATGCTAAATCTATAGAGCCTGTGCTCTAGATGTGGAACAATAAAGCGTAGGTGAAAGTATGTTCTGCTTAGAACATGGCTTACTGAATATTTTAAGCCCACTGTTGAGACCTACTGCTCAGAAAAAAAAAAAAAGATTCTTTTCAAACTGTTACTGCTCACTGACAATACATGTGGTCACCCAAGAGTTCCTATGGAGATGTATAGTGGGATACATGTTTTCATGCCTACCAACACAACGTTCATTCTGCAGCCCATGGATCCAGAAGTAATTTTGACTCTCAGGTCTTGTCATTTAAGAAATACATTTTGCAAGCCTACTGCTGCCATAGATAGTGATTCTTCTCAATAATCTGAGCAAAGTAAGTTGAAAACCTTCTGGAAAGCTTTTACCATCTTTGATGCCATTAAGAACATTTCTGATTCTTGGCATGAAGTCATAATATCAATATTAACAGGAGTACGGGAGAAGCTTATTCCAACCCTCATGGATGACCTGGAGAGCTCCAAGACTCCATGAAGGAAGTCCTGCAGATGTGGTGGAGATGGCAAGAGAACTAGAATTAGAAGTGGAGCCTGAAGATGGGACTGAACTGCTGCAATCTCATGAGAAAACTAGAGCGGATGAGGAGTTGCTCCTTATGGAGGAGCCAAGAAAGTGGTTTCCAGAGATGGAAACTACTCCTGGCAAAGATGTGAGGAGTCTTGAAATGACAACAAAATATTTAGGATATGACATAAACTAGTTGATAAAGCAACAGCAGGATTTGAGAGTATTGACTCTAATTTTGAAAGAAGTCCACTATGGGTAAAATGCTATCAAACAGCATCATATCCTACAGAGAAATTGTTCATGAAAGAACATGCCAATCAAGGTGCAAACTTCACTCTTGTCTTCTGTTTTTAAATTGCCACAACCACCCCAACGTTCAGTAACAGCCAGCCGGTATAGTCAGCAGCCATCAACATCAAGGCAAGACCCTCCACAGCAAAAAGATTACAACTTGCTAAAAACAAAGATGATGATTAGCATTTTTAGCAATAACGTATTTTTAAATTAAGCAATATACATTTTTGTAGACATAACACTTTTGCACACTTAATAGATTACAGCATAATGTAAACATAGCTTTTATATGTACTGGAAAGCCAAAAAATTCATTTGACTTGCAGTGTTGCAATATTCACTTCATTGTGGTGGTCTAGAAGTGAACATGCAATATCTCTGACATATATCTATATAATATGCCTATATAAATCACTGTTTCCTCCTACTGTATTTCTCTCTTTTTTTTTACCATATTTTATAGCATAGTTTCTCACAAAAAATTACGAAAATTCACCACTTTTCTCTGTAGAGACAGAATAATTTCCTGTAGATAATATTCAATGTGATCTATCTTAAGAAAAGGAATTGATATGTCTGCACATTGATATGTCTTGCATGGGCAATTGGCTTATCAGGCAATACATTGTCATTAAAATTTTCATCTATTCAGGACAGCTTTGTATCCCTAATTAAAGGCCAATGCTTTTACATTTGAAATGACAGCTCAATTTACAAGAAAAGGCTTTACGTGGCATTTTCAAACCCTCAGCTTTTCCCCTAAATTGTAATTGTACCACAAATTCATCTCACTTTCTGAACCTTTTGCCAACTCCAAAACTTCTCTATGTGAGTTCTTTAAAGGTCTGATTAACAACGTCTCCACCCCTGTAAAAAGTTTAACATCAACTTAGGGAACAATGAGTCATCATTGCTAATAAGCATTAATGCTAGAGTTGATTTATGGTTTTATCCTGGGGCCAGTTCTAAATGGAACTGTATCTACATAATACCACAATCAATTGAAGAGTTCAGGAAGAAGTTAATCTTTTGGTTATGTTTCCCAAATTCTTCTTTATTCTTTTTATGGAATTAAATGCTTTGATTGAATCATACCAACTAATCATACCAACTAGTTCTAATCATTTTATTAAATATTTGTGAAAAATAATGATAAGTTTGAGATGATAACATATTTTTGCTGATTCAAGAAGACTTGCTGTATTAAACTGATATACCAATGGAAGGAGAGAAAAATGTACTGTAAAGTTTTAAGTTTTTCAGACATCACCAAATGAGAGTGATGAGTTCAGTGACATTGTCCTATCCCTTCAAAGTTTTCTTTTCCAAGTTAAATTCTTTCTTCTTCTTCTAGCCAAACCATCATTGTTTTCCCATTTATTTTGTGCTTTTGAACATGGTAGTAGGATGCATGGCTTTTGCAACTACTTAAATCCAAATTTTTTAACTCTAAAAATGAGTATAATCATACAAAGCAACAGTTGAGGTGATAGTGTTTATGTTTCTTGACACCTGCAGGTGTTGATGTTGTAACAATGTAATATGAATGGTGACTAAGAGCTCCTGTATTCTCTGAATACTTTTACTTTACTTTATTTTTATTTTTGAGAGATAGAGACAGACAGAGCATAAGCAGGGGAGGGGCAGAGAGAGAGATGGAAACAGAATCTGAAGCAGGCATGGGGCTCAAACTCATGAACCATGAGATCATGACCTGAGCTGAAGTCAGCTGCCTCACCCAGGTGCCCCATTCTCTGAACAGGTTTAAAGAGATTTCAGCCTCCTTCTTGTGGGCCCAGAATGTTTTCAAAAGATCTCTTAAGAAAATCAGCTCTTTAGTTATTAAAAAAAAATGGAAAGACCAGAATGTCTGAATATCTATCCAGAAGTAGTTCAAGAAAGAACTGGGCTTTGGGGATGTGGGGTGTGGATTTTGCTTTGCAGGGGATTAGATATGGGGTTCAAACTACAAGAAAGAAAATTTTCAGTATTCCAGAAAAGAATCATTGGTATATTAAGAGAACAGATTTGAGAAATAGCAGATCAAGAATTATTGATAAGAAAATAAAAGCAGAATGATAATATTATATGGAGTTTATATACATGTAGAATGTGAAGTTTGTTAAGTATTTCTATATATTAATTCAGTCCATCCTCACAACATACTTGTGGAATAGTTGGGGCAAAATTTGTGCTTTATGTTTGAGAAAAACTGGTATTTGGGGAAGCTAAATAATTTGTCCAAGATTGCATGTCTAGTGTCTTATTGAATCAGGACTTGAACTTGTGTCTTCTGATTCTTGAGAGTGATTGTTCTGTGCTTTAGGAAGGAAAACAGAACTTCTGCTTGCCATTAGCTGATTTCCTGGAAATCAGAAGATAAAAAAGAAAGATATTTCTAACAGTTTGCTTTAAGATAAATTGTTGTCTTTATACATTAACACAGACAGCCCAGTCACTTGGTCAATGAGAATGCATTGGTCCACATATCTGGCTACTTCAATCACCTAATTTTAGTCAGGTGAAGACTGAACCCCCAGGGAAGAGGGATCTGCTTCTAGAGCTTCATTGGATTGTCCTAAATCACCTGTGTAGTATCATTACTGTCACTTCTTACCTACAACTCTGTTCCAACAGCTCACCCCAGTGAATGGGTAGGAAATGAAAATTGGAAGGGAATGGGTGAGCAGGGAAAAGTGAGTGAGTGTTGGGAGACCATAAGCTCAGAGCTCACTTCAACCTCACAGAAAGATGATGAGCTACTTACCTGTTCCTAAAATTCAACCTCTCTATAATGTTAGGTTTGAGAAAAAAGAATTGGTGCACTGAAAACGGAGACATGGTTTGGGGGAGAACTGAGGTAGGCAGGTTTGGTTATTTGTTTACTTGTTCCCAAAATTAGCACTCATACACACTGAAGGAAGTGGGGTCCTTTTGCGTAGTTACATTTACTATCTATGGCTTTCCTCTAGGTTAGTGAATTTAAGAATCTGAATGAAAACAGATGACAGGATTCTGAGGTTGGCATAAGGTTTTTCCGCTTAGCTCAAACCCTTAAAGAATGAGCTCTGGTCTGGATAAGAAATGAAAGGGATAAAGAAACAGATCTTATTGAAAATGAAAAGTAATTTGAACAGTTATCCCATGGGAGATACCACTTTCAAGGACATATTAAACTCTCTGGGGTACCATGTGTCATTTGGTGGGGAAAAAGAAGTAATATACCAAATTTTTGCATAATTAAAATTATAGACAATGAAGTTTTACCACATCTTGTTAGCTGAAGATTTTCAGAAAACCATGTGAAATCATCTGGGCAGGGGGCTTTAGTAGAGAAGTTTCAGAAACCCTAAATAAAAAGAAACCAGTAATTTCTAGAAGGAAAACAGTTTTGTAGGAAGCAAGGATTATCCAAACCCAGATGCTAATGAAAACTGATAGCTCAAGTGACTTCTGTTTGACAAAGAGATTGTCACTGTTGACAGGGATGACTGGCAGGGTGGAGAAAATGAGGGAAAAATAATGCTTTGCAGAAAGACTTCAGAGGAAATTTGACACCTTCAAAACCACAGGTGTGAAGTTCAGTGAAACTGGTAAGTAAAAGTTGGTGTTGTTTTTCAGGGTCTGATACTCTATATACTTTTAGTTCAAAATTTAGGAGTCTGAATAGACTATGTGAGAGAAGTTGGAATATGGAAGGCCAGGAACTGAGGGGTCAGAAGATTGTTTTCTGCCCCTAAGTGTCCTTAGACTTTTTTCTTACATGTGTTCTATAGTACTCACTAGAACTCTAAGAGGACAGAGGAGCTGCTTTCTCTACCAAGCCAGACTGTTTCAAATTCCAGGCTGCAGTGGGCTTTCTAATCCAGCTCTCAGTGGTCATTTGTCGTGTGCCTGAGCTTGATGTGTATGTGTAGATATAAAAATGTTTTAACACATGATCCTTGCCTTCTAGGGTTATGAGTAATCAATGAATTCAGCCTGAAGATGGATTATTCTCAAATAGAACTAACAGTAAAATGTAAAACATAAATATCAAATAAGTAGTATAAACCCTAATTTTTATAGGAATTCAGAGGTAGGAGCTACCGGAGTTGGAGAAGCCTTTTTGGGAGAGGTGGAAGTTGAGTTACATCCTTAACACTGAGTAGATTTCAGATAGCCTGGATGAGGATCGGGGTAGGGGATAGGGGGATGGATTGTGAAGAAATGGTGTAAGATATGATGTAAGAAATGGGAGGGACATTTCCCAAGGAGCAAAGATGCCACTGGCACAAAAGAACAAGGGATTAAATTAAAAAACCCTGAGATGTACCATCTGAAACACCAAACAGTGGCATTTGTAATAATTACTCTTGTGGGCTCTATATGCTAAGCATTTGGGTCTGCTGAGAATATAAACAGTTAAGTGTTTTAAAGGGGAAAAGACTGACCCAAAGTGAATAAGAAGATGGGCTCTTGGAGCTCTGAACCTAGGGTCTAACGCTGGCCCTGCCATTCTTTAGCAACATGGTCTCCAACAAGTCTATCTCTTCATGCCTCAAGCTCCTAATTTTAATTGGGGTTAATGTTAGTATCTAATTCATCTAGTAGTTGTGAGACTTAAGAAAGAAACTATTTAATATTCTTATCATAGTACTTGGACCCAATAAATCTTAATGATTAATTTTGTATTAATATAATCATAAATAATCATAATAAAATCTCAAAGCCAAGCAACATTATTAACGTCTTAACATGCACATGACCACAGAGGAGATCATCTCTAAGAGTGGATCTTCACAATCTATTATTGTTTTCTGATTTCCAAGAAGGATAGAGAAAAGAAAACAATAGCATTTTTTTTTCCTCTGACCCACCTTCGAAGTACAGGAGTCCCTGAGTGGTCATGAGGATCCTGCCATATGCTTCTGCTTGGAATCACGTTGCTTCCCCTGGTGCTGAGGAGGAAGGCACTATATTCTCACAACTTGAGCAAAGATGGAGGAGAATGCTTCCCTGAATTTCCGTTATGCTACAGATAAGCTTAGTAACCAGTGTCCTCTATTTATATAGTTCACATTAAGCTGTTTATTTCTTGCCTCTCATTTTAGCAGGGTAAGCAAGTCAAGGCAGGCCACTTTCTAGTAGATTGTGAGAAGATAGATCTCAGCTATAGCTTGACTTGTGGGTCTGATGTGGAGAGAAGAGAGTCAAAAGGAAATATTCTTGTGGCTTTCTATATGACTGAGAGGCAGCAAGGCTGTTGTTTGCTAGGGCAGCCAATTAAGAAGAGTGACATTCTGGCCACCAAATGTTAATAGGCCTAAGTGGAAGTGCGGTGACCAAAGTTGAGTCATAACTTGAGAGGAAACCAGTCTTACCCATGTTTTTTTGTTCTTTGGTGGAGACCCTTAGTAAGCTCTTCGAAGACAGTGGCTTTCTACAGAGGAGAGCGACAGTAACCGTTGGCCACAGCAAATGGCTCTTCTCACCCTTGTGTCGGAACAAGAACCAATTATGAGAAGCCTGGGTTTGGCTCACTTTTGGTGTGGTTATTGTTGGTGGGAAGGTTACTTATAGGTTTTTTCATTTATTAATGCATTTGGTCTCAGACAGGCTCTCAGAACCTTCAATGTTTGCGAATGTATTGGTCTGGCTAGCTCTGTCCAGGTTGTTAACAGTGCAAACCACTTTTGCACTCCTAGGAGAGAATCTCCAAAATCCCCTCTCTCTCTGGCTTGAGGTCATGTGAGGGATCCACTAGCAACTCTTTGAATATGAAGCTTGGGTGACTTTGCACCATTCTTGAAGAGTCACCTAAGACTTAGAGTGTTTTATGACTTCTCCACAGGTTCTACCCAACAACGGGAATAGAGGGCCTCTGTTTCAATCCTAGAAACTGCAGCTTTGTCCCAGGTTTATTCTTGGGGATGAGAGTAATCTGAACTCTTTAAACTTTGGGGAGAGCCCAGTGCCTATGCCAGAACAAATATGCAATTGGGACCAATTCTACTATGGAGGCAATGAGTTTTATGGGAACTGAAATAAACAATGTCTAACACTCCTCCGTCCCAAAGTAAACAATATGGTGTTCCTATTGTCATGTTAGCACAAGCCTGACCTCATTGTTTTTGTTACTCTTACACTTATTGATGTTATTTTCTAATTTGTAGATATTCTCAGAATGTAATTTTCCATGTCTGCTTACATTTCTTATGCACATAAATCTTGCCTGGTGTTTGGTTTCAATTAGTTTGCTGTATGAAGCATCATTTACAACACCTGTTGTCACTTCTTCTTAGGAACTTGGCTCAAAATCAGATTCATGTTGTAGATGAGACCTAAGTAGCTCTTTCCCAGTTCCTTCAAGCAACCCTCTGGTAGCGTGCTTGCAGGCTGGAAACCAATACCTGCCCATCATAAAGAAGCCTCTTTCCATGGTGGAAGTGCCAGTAAGCACACAGGTAGATTGTTATTTCTAGGAATACTTGCACATCTCTTCTCTTGCCATATAGCAAACTAACTTCTTAAAGGGAATCACTGGGAAACAATACCGTTTTGTACTTCTTTCATGTTTTCTATTGTGACAAGCTGTTACATAAGTCAGCCTCCAGAAATTTGCTAGGTGCTCTCTTTAAGTGTAGTAGCAGCTGATTGGTCGTTCTTGACATGAATCAGAGATTCATTTGAGTAGCTTACATCCCTATCACCAGCAAAATCCAGCTGTTGTTCTGCTTCCCTGTTAGAAGGTAACTGCCAATCTCTATACACTTTAGAAGAAAAATCTATTGGGTAATGGATTGGGTTCCAAAGTTTCAAAAATAGAACTTAAAAAAATAAGACAAACAAATGGCCATTCTCATTCTGTTATCTAACTCAACTCAGAACTGGCAAGTAAGGCTAAGAAGCCTAGAGATTTGGAAAAAGGGACCCATGTACCTGGCAGGTTCTATTCCATACTCAGGGAGAATGACCAGGTATTTCAGTCAAGGGCATGATGCGTGGGATTTTACTGCTGCAGCACATAGTTCATAAATAAGACCTTTATGGTAAATCGTTTCCCAAGTAGGGTTTGCTTTTCCTCCTTAAGTAAAAATAGACTTAAAAAGATCCTTCCTCACAATGGTAAACAACCCTCTGAAGGAAAAGTCATCTAGATAACCTCTATAAAAGACCTTTCTAATTGATTCCACTCTGGTTCTAATGAAATAGTGCAACAAAGTTAGAAAGAAAAGTCTGGACTCAAGTTTTATCAAATGTATAAATGCTCTTAGCCAAAGGAGATGACCTGGTGGGGATGGGGAAATACAAAGTGTTTTCATGCTTCTGGTAAATATATATTTTTTAAAGCTACTGTCTCTCATTATTAAGCTACTGCCTCCCAGTGTCAAACTCATCCTTCTGTCCTCTGCTTTGGGTTGCTGGGTCTCTGCAAAACACAATTACCTCTAGTTCTCTGTTAGGTTCTGCCTACAGGAGATGCTAATGGGAGATTAGAAGCTTAGAGGAGGAGAAAGCTTATCTTCCTTCCTGCTACCACTGAGCTCAGATTTGCTGGCTGTTGGTTTGTTTGTTTGTTTGTTTGTTTGTTTGTTTTTCTCCCCAGTATCACCTGGCAACATTTCTTTTCCCAAGCTATGGCAGTTCATTCCAATAAGCAGGAGGTGATACTAGTGTGCAGTTTTTCAAAACTTGTAGAACCTGTCCCATGCCACCCCCTCAGAGACACTGTCTCAGTTGGCAGAATCCTTAGGTGTCTGGGCTAACCCCACAGGCTCTGCTAAGGGGCCATAGATACACAGCAGGAGCCAGCTGCCACCTCCCAGTGGGAGGTCTGAGTCTACCCTCCACAGGGCTCATTTTCTAAGGTCTGAAGCCCAGCACCTTTAAAGCCATGCTCCCTCCTTAGACATTTCAGTGTTGGGTCCATTGGGACCCTTTCTCCAAGCTTCTGGTCTTAATAATTTTTATCTCTTCCTTTTGCTCTCCAGTCCTACAGGTAGTAACTATGCTATTTCCATAATAACTCAGTGTTTCCTTTGTACGTGTTCAGTAATTTAATACCTAGCAAATAATTCTTTGTGTTCTGTTTAATAAATTCTCTTCATTGGTTTAATTTGTCTTCTGACTAGTCCTGAAGTGATAAAATAACAGTCTTTTTCATGATCTCAGAGTTGTCTCACTTGGACACTGACTAAATCTTGCAAGGGGTACCTGAAGCCAAGGTGAGAATGGTGTTCTTTGGTTAGGAATACCTTATTGCTACTAACTCCCTGGGCCTCAAAGACTAGAATTTAGTATGAGTTCTTATCCTGGGCCCCCAAAAATGTGAGAGGTCTACTTACCAGCTTAGTTAGCCTTTGCATAGATGGAATGAGGAAAGTCTTTCCATTTTTAATTGATAAAGAAGACTTACAGAGCCTCTATTTCTCTCATTCAAAGTTTCTATGGAAAACTCAAATGGTCATCAGAGTTCTTTTCACTCCAGGCGCCAGATGTTACAGAAATAAGAGATCGGAAAGATTTATAGCATTAGGCAAGGGAAAAAGGTTGATGGGATTAAGTCACATAATTGAAGTTCTCAATGTTAGAAACCCCTTTTATAAGCTGGGACACCTAAAGGCTTGGCAAATATCCATTCCCGTTAGCCATCTGCATCACTATTGACTGTGTGTATATATATTGAAGGATTTAATGAATCATAGACGTGATCACTGCATGGAAAAAAAATGTGTTGTGCCTAGCATACTCTTTTTCATAAAGAATGCAATATTGGGAAATGCAAACATGTGGAAACAGGCCACAAAAATGCAGCAAATTAGTCCTTATTATCCACTCATTCACACAGGAAAGATTTAAAAGGTAATAAAGTCCTACGTTCTTAAAATTGGTACTTTAGCCTCACTATGTTTGGAGTAAAGTATATAGTGCTGGATAACCACTGTGCATCTAAGCATTTAGTTCAGCTTTTAACTACCTTTCAATTCAAGAAGCGTTTCAAATCATGCTGTCACCTGTTCCCAAGTTTTCCTCTGCAGATTACCATCCCAAGCTACCTCATTAAAATGAATGAAAACAAATAGGATTATCCAAGTGAATTGTCACTATTGCTATTATAGAGTAAGAATGTTTTGGCACCATTCAATAAAGCTACAATTCTAAGCTGTAAGTGTAATCCATGGAAATTCAGATGACATCTCAACTCATTAGTTTGTCTGTTCCATATTTGTGCTTGTGTTTGGAATAAATGATAATGTAGTTCTCCACACTCACAGCATCATAAGGGTCATTGTTTTCTCTAATGAACAATGATACTATTCTATGATTCCATTATCCTTGTTTGTCAAGTACTCTGTTTATTGTAATTTCTGAGCACAATGGATAATCCTGTTATTTTAACCATAAACATTTGTTCTAAGTTCAGTATACCTCTTGTGTGATCTAGCCTAATTGAGAGAGAGAGAGACACACACACACAGAGAAGGAGAGGTGGATTGAAGGTAGAGATGCAGAGACAGAAGCAGAGACAATTAACTATCAGGGGAAAAAAAGCACAGGAATTTATCTGCCTGACTCAGGGCACCCCAAATCAACTTGGGTGAGTTGCTACAGAATATGAACCGATCTTTAGAAAGCAGTTTAAAACACTGTGCACTTCAGTATGGTCCACAACTGCATCCCCAGCTTTCCATCTGGCCATTCTTCAGCCAGATGCACAGGAAACTGAGAATCAAAAGCAACCAGTGTGGTCACATGTAAATAGCACATCTGACACTAGGGTAGTGTTGGCTTTTTAGCACAGGACTCACCACTAGAGTGACAGAGACCCTAAAGAGTGAACAGAAAAATGATGATTTCTGAGAAATCAGAACATACACTGAAGTTACGGTAGAGGAAAGTTTGTTGTCAGTATAGAAAACTCCCATTTAGGTCCAATAGTAGTCTGGGAAATAAAGCTAAATTGTATGACTCTTTCTTTAAATAGTTCATATGATGATGTTTCTGCCTTTTTAGTGCTGGGAGATACAACATTTTCCTCTCCATTGATGTGCCTCCATTGGTTGTGTTCTTACAACAAAATCTCATCATTATCACTGGGAACATTGAGTAAGGTAAAGCCAATAACAAAATGAAGAAACTCAGGTGAAAGTGGGAAGGCATAAGGTAACAAGTGTTCCTTTAGACGGCCCTTACTAGCTGTGTTATATTAGGCAAATTACCTACCATCTTTGAGGCTTAATATTTCCACCTAAAAATAAGTACAAAACACCTATCTTATAGAGTTTCTGGGTTGATTGACATGAGATAATCTTTATAAAGCATCAAACCCAGTGACTGGCATACTCCCTTCTCTCCTTTGTTGTGCTTCTAGGCATCTTACCAGCTTTAAAACATTTTGGCTTGAAAATGATAAAATCACATAACCTATGTAGAAAATTTTAACTGTCTTGTTGGCCAGGTTAACTCAGATCAGGGTGAAATGGATTGGATCCAGAAAATGTTGGGTTTCCAGGCATTTTGGAAAGGCTACCCTGGGGTCAAGAATTCATCTCCTTACCTGAGTTATGTACCCCAGTTCCTGCCTCCTATAGACTGGAACCCCAAACTGAAAGAATTTAAAGATGGTGGAGCATGGAGAAAAAAAGATTATGTGATTTTGGAACAAGTACATCACATTCTCTGGGCCAAGATGGAATATACAGGTTCACCCAAAGTTAAGTCTGGATCCCTGGGGCACCTCTTGAAATTATAGTGTTCCCAGGGGCTTTAGAATTAATATGAAGTTCCTGGCATTATACAGCCATGGCTGGGGTGACTATATGACCTGATATTCCTGGGATGGTCCAGAATTATGTGTGTTCTTTCAGAATAATTATCAACAATTCCCCTTTTGTTCTTCACGATGTCACAGCTTGCATGATATATTACATGGTTTTCATTACCACAAAGTACTCAGAAGATATTAAGTCCCCAAGTATAAGTCACTAATAAAAAGAATTTATATTGGCCTCCCAGTGCTCTGCTATTGCTATTGCTTCTAATAAACACACATTTTCAGGAAGCTTATCCGTGAATAACACCTGAGTACATAGTAAAGAATTATTGAAGACAGCCATATAGAAGAGTTTTAGATGTTTGATAATCCACTTCTTTGGGGGCCATAATTTATATAACATGATTCATTTATTTTCTTTCTTATTCTCAAACTATATAGTTTTTCATATACTTCTAAACTCTGCAATCAATTGACTTATCTTTTTGTCCTTGAACACTTATATTTATCTAATTACTGTAGCCTTGTAATGTCTTTTTATTTCATAGGGTATATTTTTCTCTCACCCAACTTAATTCTTAGTTATTAAAAATTGCTTGACCACACTTGTAAATTTATATATAATCCATTCTTTACTGAAACAGCAAGTGGTAGACTCTTATTTACACTTTGCAAAGTAGGAATATCAAAGGCCTATAAAATTTTTTCCACCAGTCTAACCTGTTCTGCCTTAGGATCTCAGGTTTAACTGAACACCTGGATTTGATTTTTCTTATGTTTATACATGTTATGGATGGGTGATGAGATGTGCTTGTCTTTGGTGACAAGTGTTATGAAATAAAATTTCCTCCTAATTCAGAGCAGACTATTAACATGATGGCACAATCAAGATATTCATGGAAACTTAATGACAAAAACATTCCAAGAACTGCAGAAGGGCACTTCCCTCATCTTTTTATCCCACACCCATTAAAATGAAAACTCCTTTTGGCACAAGCTAGGGAGAATCAAGGTAGAATGATTAGTTGGATTGTACCAAGCTATAAAGGGCCTTTACTCATTTAAATTAGCACAAACTGAGCTATTACATATATATCACATATGTATCATATTACATACCTATAAAATTAATGGCATTTACAGCCATTTCTAGGGCCATGATGTTTATACAAAAGCCTTCATTAATAGGAAAGAGTGTTTATGTTAAACAAATCCATGCTGGTTATTTTCCAACATCCTTGAAATGATTCACAAATTGGGAGAACTTTAAAATTGTTAAAGTATCAGGGATAAGCCAACAATGGGACTGTTGGGTGCTGAGTTGTGCCCAAATCAGATCTCCTAATCCCCTAGGAGTATTCATACTGAGCTCCCCAAGTTGAATTTGTTGAGTATCATGGTACCCTTTGAGAACAGATCTACCTTGTTTGGATTTCCCTATGAAATCGACAGATCACAATGTAAATAAGTACACTGGATGGACCACAGATGTGGTCTAAGAGTCTACAGATGCATGTTGAATGTGCATATGATGTTAATCAATACACATATGTAAATATGCCCTTCCTTTATCACCATGAGTACAATGCTGGCTAAGACATAGGTTTCTGTAGCACAAGAGTCAGGTGCTCCTATTTGGGTTATTCACTTAAAATACAATATACTCTTTATCTAACTTGGACTGCTCCAAATCTCCATTTTCCCACCAAAATAGGAATCCCACCACTGAATGCACTGACCATGAGTCTTATCCTCTTACAAAGAAATCCTCAAAATGAAGTGAGCTAAGAACCTTTTTCTATAGTCCTTGATCTCATCTTTGGAAGGGAGAATAAGATACTGTAATGGCAGCCTAGAGGCTCTACCGGTGAGTCAATTAATACACAATGCCTTCATTTTTATATCATTTCCCTCCACCATAATCCCATGGTGTTCTTTTTTATCTTAAAAGCTCTTCAGAGTAGGCCTACACCCATATGCACAGAGCAACCCTCTGTGGCTTTTCCTACAATATCTTCTTTGCTAATTGATGGCCCCAGGCCCCTGGCTAGCTTTCGTGATCTCCTTTTCTCCATGTGATTACACATTTAAAAATTCTATCCCAAAATACTGACCACTCATTGTGTGCCTGTCTCTGCTCTTGATACTTGGGACACATCATTAAGCAACATTGTCATTGTGGGGCTAATCCTCCAGCTGCTTCCCAGGGATCTTTGCCCCTCAACAGGGAACACACTGTGGAAGGCTGAGCTCCAAGTAGGATTCTCCCAACAGAGGCAAGTTCACATCTCTTAGTCCAAAATTTTAATTGACGAATCATTGGAATGCAGGTATATTGATATATTAACTAAAATTATATTCCCTTTCATCGTAAAGAAAATAGCATGAATCTGTCTTCACCTTTTGTTTATTACTTTATTATCATATCTGTCTATGCTGTTTCCCTTTTGTGTTTTGGACATTAGTCATCCCTGCAAGGACAATGTATTCTGTGCTTTACATCAACAGTTGGTGATGACCACTATAGCACTTGGATTTTAATCCACCTACAAGAATTATATCAGGACAGAAACTGCAGAATTAGATCACCATCTCAACTGATGTAAAAGGGAATAATATTTCTCTCATGATCTTTATCTTCACCTTAATGCCATAGTGCTTTGAGGGATAGGGAGATTGCATGACTGAAAATATCATTTCACCCTAACTGTGGAAGGATAGTGTTTAACTAGGTATACAATTGTAGATTGACAGTTATTTTCCTCGTACTTTTTTTCTTTCTCAATCAACATTTCATATTAATTTCTGAATAGAGATTCAATTTCTACTCAATATTCATATTTACACAATTTCTTCAAAAATGTCTTTTTATAGTTTGTTTATTTGAATGAATTTCTAGACAAGGTCCACACATTGCACTCAATTATTGACTCTCATGAGTCCCTTATAAACTCTGACATTATTCTCCTTTTTATAATGTAATTTTTCCTTCTTTATCATGTAAAATACTTCCCTATCCTATATTTGATAGATTGTTTCCTTATAGTGTCTTTCAACTTGTTTCTCTAATCCCTATACTTCCTATTAACTAACAATTAGATCTTGAGTCTTGACTGATTCAGACTTAGTTGGGTGTGTGTGTGTGTGTGTGTGTGTGTGTGTGTGTGTGTGTGTGTTTGAGGGAGTTGGTGGGGCAAGTGGCAAGAATATCTCATGGGAAGATACTATATGTGTCCCATTGCCTCACATCAAAAAGTATATACTGTCTGATCATCATCCTTTTAAAGGCGCTGAAACTGGCCAAGCCAGTGGGTTTAAGTAATGTCAGCCCAATTTGTCTGTTAAAAAATTCTGACAGATTGGAAAGGGATATGTCTTTAAGTGTTTTTCTGAACATATCAGTAATGTGTGCTTCAATCAAAAATACAAACATAGACTTGGAAGAAAATTAAAATTGCTCTCAATTTCACTTTCCAAATACACACACACACACACACACACACACACACATGCCTTGTCTAATTTTGTATCTGGCTTTTTTCAGTTAACACAGATTGAGAACAGCAATTAGATGCATTTATCCTATGCAACAAACAGGAAGCAAAAAGCCTCCTAGGCAGTGGTGTTATGATCAGGTTTCTCTGGTATCCTGATCAAATGTCAATCCCTCATCCACTTCACAGGCAACTAAAGTGTCATAAAGTATACACCCTCTAGACCCTGGTCATCGTTGGACTTAACTAGAGAAGTTTTTAGATAATTTAAGTTGGGAACTAACTTGTATAGTCCACTACTCCAGAAGATATTAAGATGAATCCTTGAATCAGTTTTTTTTCCCCTCAAAGCTTCTGGTGGCCCAAAGAAGTCAATGGTCAGATATTAAATACACAACAAGAAATGTGACTCAGTATTATAATGAATCTGAAAGCAGTGTAACAGATAGATTATCTGGGTATTTAAGTTGTAGAAAGCTAAATAACCCCATAAAGCATGCCTACATATTCAGATACCCCAAGGTCACTCACTGGTTAGCTACTGGGTTGAAAATCTGCAGAAATATTGTAGACGCTCTATGGGCAAAATAGGCATCCTATAACACTAATTTTGAAAATATTCCAGGCCTGAATCAGCCATGTCTTCCTTAAATATTGAAGTAGAGGTTTATATGTGCCCATGAGTGGATGTCTACCTAGAGCCTCTAGTATATTTTTCTTAGTTGTTATTCAAATAATTCATCTTAAAACCCAATAATTTTCTAAGATAATCAAGAAGATGGATAAAAGGCTTTATGTTATTTTACTATAAGTACACTCTGATTTCTAGGATAGAAACTTGCTTTCAGGTGACAGTGAAAAAAACAGGATTAGCTTTTAAAGGTTTTTTGGGGTAGCCAAGTGCCAAAGACCAGTGCTTCAAAAGTGAGCTGTTTTGCTTTTTGTGTCACAGCTCTGGGTACTGAGATTTATTTTTAAAGGACTGAAGAACCATAGAGGCTGCTTCATATATTGCTTGTGGGCCCACAGAGTGGTGTGATACTTCTGTCTGGAAAGAGTCTACTGCAGAAGGCAGCCTTAGTACCTGTGCTTGAGCCCCTCCTGAGCAAACTCCTGATTTCTGAAATGCCAGCAGCTCTTTAGTCTCTTTCTTTTTAAAAATTTTAAAAAAATATTTATTTTATTTTTGAGAGACAGAGTGCAAAAAGGGAGGGGCAGAGAGAGAAGGAGACACAGAATCCAAAGCAGGTTCCAGACTTCAACCTGTCAGCACAGAGCCCAACATATGGCTAGAACTCACAAACCATGAGATCATGACCTGAGCTGAAGTCAGATGCTTACCTGACTGAGCCACCCAGGTGGCCCTCTTTAGTCTCTTTCATGTGAGGATGAGCTAAGATTTAATACACTAAGGAACACCAGCCATTCTTCTCCAGTTTCCTTATCGAATGTCAATCCCCCCATGTACTCTACAGCCTGTCCATGTAACATAAATACATACCCTCTTGACCCTAGTTGCTATTGTAGAGTTTACTGAAGAGGTTTCAAATGACTTAAGTTGGGAAGTACTTGTTATTCTGCTACTCCAGAAGGTTGTAAGAACTACCCTTGAATCAAGTGTGCTCTGCATCCTCCTCCCCGGGGGACTCCATGTTTGAAACACTCCAGTGGAAGCTCTTAAGGAATTGCTTTCACTGAACTGCTCTCCAAATTTATGCTTTTGGTTTTAGCACTTCAAAAGGGTAAGGGTGCAGGAGACAGCCATGTGCAAATTGCTTCTGATGTGTTATAAAGTGTTGTCAAGGATAGAGTCTATAGGACACTCAATGTAAGGATACACTTGAGAAATTTCCTTTTGGATTGAGAGCTAGATTAAACAAAAAGGCTTTTCTTACAAAACTGGTGGACATTCTCCTTTTTAATAAGTAGTGTCTATTAACCTAGCTGTTTTTTAACAAAGGTATCTCAAATCACAGTAGCTTAAACAGGAGGAAGTTTATTAATATCTTGTGTAAAACTCCACAGATAGGAGGTCTAGAGCTAGTAAGAGACTCTGCCATCATCAGCACACGACTCCCATCTTTGGATTCAAAGTGATTGCTCCAAGGGACAAAGGACAAGGAAACCCAGAATTGGCTTATTTGTGTTTACCGCCCAATGGACAGAAATTATTCTCATGGCTGTGCCTGGCTATCAGGGAAAATGAAAAGAGAGAAAGGAGGCATTGATATTGGTGGACAAATAGAGCCTGCCAGAATTTGCCCTTTCAGCCACCCCGATTTCCATGTGTATTCTTCTCACACATGAAACATTTTCCATCAGATTTATAGTTCAGAATCTGCATAACCTATAGTCCCCTCCATCAAGTCTAGCTCTAAACCTACAAATTAAGAGGCAAATTACCTCCATCCCCACCTTCCACCCCCAATACCACAACAAACAGAGTTTTATGACCATTTGATTGTGGATAACCACAATAAGAACTCCCATTTAGAAGAGTGAAAAATGATAAACATACAATGGCATCTAGTCCTTAGCAACTGTCAAACCCGACGGGAGAAGAATCGCAGATTCCATGTACTGGCAGCACAGACCCCCTGGTGAGCCTGGGATGCTGGGAGCAATGACCCTTTGTATTTCGCTTGATATTCACTGGGACATGTTCTTATATTTGTCTTTTGATGGCCACATATGAAGTGAGCATAGCTCGTTGCCTGCTGGTGTTTAGGAGGCTAGGGATTACTTTAAGTTTCAGATAGCTTTTGCAGGACAGCCTTGTGGTTTCTTTGACAATACAATTCCCTTAAAACCTGATAGACTTATGGTCTACTTGCTTCCTGTTAGTTCCAGATGCCAGTAACCACTGCCAAAGATCTCATCTATCCATACCTCTTAAGCCTGAAGATTCTGTTCTTTTATTTCCTGGTCTCCATGTTCAACATACCTCTCCCTCTCATATTGCTGGAAACTCCCTAGAGGCTTGAATGATGAGGGAACAGCTTCAGTTTTTACCTTGAGAATGATCCCATTGTCTAGTAGGGAACACTGTATTTGCTCTGAGGAAGGATAGAGTATATTTAGTGGTACAAAAGCAGCGGTATTTTCAACCTTATGAATTACCAGATTTTCATTCCATTTAGATTGCAGACTGCATGCAAGAAAAAACTTCCTTGAGCAGACATCTGCTTGCAAGCTGACTAGCTATCACCTGAGTTAAGCTCTGTTGTAAGGCTTTGCTAAGGTTGCCAATTACCAGTCATCTATCACTGTTGGTAGTTTTAGCAAATGTTTATCATGCCATGACATTGGTCAACAGCTTCACCTATTTTAGTGTCTTTTCCTCATTACCTATTGCCTGATTATTAAGGCACTGTCATCTATTTCAGGGTTTCTGTTGTCACTACAGGATTCTACTTCTAGATACCAAATTTTGCATTTGTAGAGTACAATCTAAGCTAATGAAACAAAAAGATCCAAAACTGAAGTAGCTTCAGCAAAGGAAGAGCCTAAAGATGAACAGTTCAGGGATCTTACAGGGATCATACAGAGATTGTCATCCTGAACACACACAGTTTTTCCGAGTTCTAAATGACTGCCCCAGCTCCTGCCATTTCATCTTATCCTGTCTCATGCCCGTCATACTAAAGTTATCAATTGCACCTATAAATTCCACTTATACCCCATTGACTAGAAGTGAATCTTATGGCTGGGTTTGTACCAAATTTGTACTACCAAATACAGCTGGGTTAGCTGTAAGAAAAATGTGAAATGTCATTTTTGGAAAGAAGTATTTTTTTTAATTTTAATGTTTAGTTATTTTTGAGAGAGAGAGAGAGAGAGAAAGAGATACACAGTGTGAGCAGGGGAGGGGCAGAGAGAAATGAAGACACAGAATTCAAAGCACAGAGCCTGACACAGGTTTCAAGCTCATGAACCGTGAGATCATGACCTGAGCTGTGGTCAGATGCTTAACTAACTGAGCCATCCAGATGCTCATGGTTTCTTTCTTTTTGTCTGTTTGTTTTTTATGAACAGGCAATAAGGAAGCCCAAAGTCAAATTTGTAGCATTTATGTATATAATAAATACACATAAACAAAATTATTATATTTGAAACATTCTTTCTATATTTTTCCTCTTCATAGTTTTGATTTTATATTTTGATTTTATTAAACTTTTTAGACATGCATACTTTATCATAAGCTAACTCAAGTCTTTTTAAGAAAGAGATGTAGTATAAATAATAAATGTAAATATGAATGATGAAAACTCTAACATAGGACACTCTCAAAAGCCATTCAGCTTCATTTTCTCATCTACTTTAGAAAATGTTTGTTATCTCAAATATACCAAGACTGAACTCCATTTAACTTGCAGTGTGGTGACTAGCCTAACATATTACCTGATATTTTCATTCCTTGGCTAAAGAGTTATACCATACTAAACTGTAGATACTCTTAGAAGTAATCATTTAAAGTAGTATTATCTGTCATCACCACTGTAGTGAGAATTAGATAAGCAAGTTTTATTATAATAGCTGTTAGAAGGGGTGGGTCTGAATAAATGTAGCACAACACCAGTGAGCCTTCATTTTGGGTAGGTTGAGAAGCTCCTAGAATGGTATAAAGAAATACGTGAAAGCTTCACCATCTCTGGATGGCTTATTGAGGCGCATTAGTGCAATGGAGGTACGGGGAGGTAGAGGAGGAGCTTGATAACTGTTAACTTTTATTGTGTTCATACCTTTGTCAAGCACCGTTTTTAGGGCTTTACATGCATGTATTACCTCATTTAAAACAAAAGGCCCTGGAAGTCACACAGAATAAGACAGATGTAGTGCTCCAGGGAACTGAATACAAGAGCTAACATTGTCTTGTGCTAGTTTACCAAGAGCTTTCACCGAGCTGACCTTCCAGGGCCCTGTTGAATAGGTTGAACACGGTAAAGCAATAAGGTCCTGAGAGGCCAGGTAATGTATAAGTGGCAGGGCGGGGACTCCAACCTGCACCTTTCCCTGCAAACCCATCTCCCTATACCACAGCCATGCCTCCCATCCTGTCATTTCACACTGGACAGTGGACACTTTCCCTGCAAATATCCATAAGCAACTGAAATTCATTACTTCTCATATCTAAAAACAAAGGTCAAGGATGCTTTCAAGTGGGGCCCTGGGAAGAGTTTAAGATGAATAATGTAATAAAAGATTTCACCATGAAAACATCATAATACACCAGAAGCTGAGTAAGAACTTTTTCTATGATGGTGGAGGTGTTAGGCCTCCTGGTGAGGCCAGTAGGTCCCTTGTTCATGTCCCCTCCTTCTTGGGGACATTATATTTCCTATTTTTTTCCTGAGGTGCTTCTTAAATGTAGCACACTGCATTTAAGAAAATCTGGCCCGTACTACACGAAGGGAAGCCCTTCCAGTGTGGCCCCTAGCTTTTACCTCAGTGCTCTCCTTTGGGTTGTCCTCAAGCTTCTCATCAGTAGGCACCATTCATGCTTTACGTCTATTCACACATTCCCTTGGAAATAGGTCCTTACTCATGACACCTGTTCTCAGTAAAGCTGTTTATTATCTCCTGATGCCAAAGTCTATGGAATCATCTCAGGTTCTTCCTTTGTTGATCTTCCTAGGACATTTGGCAGGACTGGCTACTCCCTCCTTCCTCTTTTGTCTTCCGTGACACCACCCTCTCTTGGTTCACTTCTATCTCTGAGCACTCTTCCTAAGAATTCTTGTTGGATCAACCTTCTCTGTCCATGTCTCAAATATCAGGATCCCTGAGTGTTTTTCTGTTTCATTCCTATTTTCTCCTTCTACCTGTTGTATCAGGATACAGGATACCTGTCTCCATCTCCATCTCTATCTTTATCTTATCTTATATCTATATCTCAGTTCCATAGGCTCCTGAAGACATAGCTTATATTTTATTGGAAAACAGACGCTTTCCCTAAAATATCCATAAACAACAGAAATTCATTCCTTATGAAATTGAACTTGTCACATTTTCCCCTCCTCAGCCCTAGATATCCTCCAACATTGCTCATGCTAACTGGTGACACCTCTGTCCACCGAATCTCCCCAAGGGAGAGACCATGCAGGACTCCTCTTTTGTTCACCCCACACCCAATCATTCTTCAGATCTCACGCTTTTGCCTTCCAGCCATCTCTGGGATCCACCCTCTCCTCTTCCTCTTCCCCACAATAGCTTAAGTTCAAGCCATCCTTGGCTCCTACCTAGAAAGTGACAATAATAGGTTCCCAATTGATCCCAGTGCTTCTCTTAGCTAAGCAGCCTACCAAATTGATCTTGCTAAAACACAAGCCTAGTTCTTTTTAAAATCCTTAGTAACGCTCCATAGACTACAAAATGAAATTGAAGCTTCTCTGTAGAGCATGCAAACTCTTTAAAAGCTGCGTCTTTTTTTTCTACCTCCTCAGCCTCATCCCTTATTTTTCTTCCATCCATTGGCTCTTGAGACAAATCTCCCCCTACCCACATTCCTTTATTTGGTGTGCTCTTCTTCTTTTCAAACTCGGTCTATAATTCTGTATAGTCTCCACCACCTATTCACCAAATATTCCTGAGTTTCCTTAATAGAAGTCTCTTCCCAGGACATTAAGACTGTAGAGAAAGGAGCACCTATGTTTGCCTAAGGAAATCTTCACAGAAAAGTATAATGCTTGGGCTGAGCCTTGAAAGGTATGGAAAATCCTTTTTTGTGAAGCCTTCCTTGACCTACAAGGATCATAAATCCTACTTATTTCCTGTATTAAACCACTGCCCTGGTACATTGACTTACTTGTTTCACCTGGTGGACTGTGACCTCCTTTGGTGTGGGGACTGCATGGTAACCCTGGGAGCAGTCGGAGTGCCGAGTACAGTGCCGGCACTTTGTAGGCCTCAAGAAACTTGTTAAATTAGATTGAATCAGAGTAGCCCAAGGCCACTGAGCTCATTAGTGGCAAGTGGTTGGCTTAAGAGAAGTGGCACCCCATCCTCAGGAAGACTGGCCTGGAATCTTGACCTCATTAGCACCCGGTTCCTACCTAACCTGCCAACTGGCTCTGACTTTCCAAATGTTAACACTACACATCAGCACGTGTGAGCTAAGTGTGTGCACACCAAGTATCAACACGGCATATGGATATGTAGTATATGGAAACTAAACTCGTTTCACTCACCAAGTTTACAGCCCTTTTAAACCTCCCGGGTTAGTTTTGAATCAAACCCAGATTTTCTAGTGTTTCAGTTCATTTTCTTTTGGCAAACACATCTTCCTGTTGTTAAGAAGAAAGACTTTACAAAGATTATTTAAAAGTTTAACTGGTTTCTTGAACATCAGCTAGCTCTTATCATACAGGATTTTAATGGTATGAGTGCAAATGAATTAGAAACACATGGATTAATATCCCCCTAGAAATCTTCACGCTGTTTGTAGGAGATATTTGAGGGAAAATATAGTTGAGTTTCCATCAGATACCAAATGTAGATTATTTTAAGACATTATGTGAGCTTGATGTCTGACTCTGCAAGCCTGTAGGGATATCATTTCATGTATATACATATCATCATGTATATAAGTGAACTATTTAGTAACTAGAGTTATCATGAGTAGATTAAAACTCCTTGAGCCATAGGGTCCTGTTTAAACAAAATGGCTGCTACAAGAAAGTGAGGCCCACCTGAAACTCAGAGTTTTGACATCTGATCCAAGTGATAACAAAGAGAAGTTTTCTTTCAAATTCAGTACAGCTGTCCTGTGGAGGCTGATGCCCTAAACGTTGTTTCCTTGAGAGTGCTAGATATGCAGAGACTTGGGACACGGGAGTGAACAGGAAAGCAGTGTAGGGGTCTGACCTGTCTGTTTAATGGAAACTTTATTTCATTATGAAACTACTGCCTCATTTGGCACAAGTTGAGTACATGCTGGGAATAGCAGGGTAATTACAGGTCATGATGATCTAGAAGGATTAGTTAGTTTGTATAAACATGTTCCAAGTCCAGCTATGTTTCAGTTAAGCTTCACACAGAGAAATACCAAAGCAGGCCAGCCTTGGTTCAGTGTCACAAACTGTTTATTTGTACAAGAGATCCCTAGAAGTCTACTAATCCAGGAGACAGCCATTTTAGGGAATTAATGGGACCTTCTCTGTAGTGGTTATTTTAAAACCAGATTAGACCAGACCCTTGAGAAAGCAGCATAGAAAGTAATTCCACGTGGACTCCTGTTGTGAAGTGGGGACAGTGGATCTTTTGAAAGAACTTGCCTATCACAAATGTCTATTGATTTAGTTTATTCTAGAGGGATGTGAACCATTAAGGGTACAAAGTTGTGGCTTACACATTTATGAGGAATGATATTTATGTAGGGGGCTCCTTCTGTGTTGAAAGTGCTTTTCTTCTTGCCTGTTGAGAAAGAACTGTAAATTTCCTGAGGTTCAAGTAGGAATTCAAGAAGCTCCTTTTGCATTTTGATGCTTCTAATGAAAACCACAAATGGAAGCTACACTGGTCATTGTCCACTAAACATTTACTGAGCATTTCCTGTGGCCAGGGACTGAGTTCAGGAGTGGATACATAGATGATAGTCATAGATAACAGGACAAACAATGTAACGTCTTCAAGAAGGTTACAGTCTGGGTCTGGAGGGAGGAAGGGGGAAGAGACAGATTTGTCAACAAACCATAACGCTATGGTGAGGTAAGTGGTGAAACAAAGCTAAGGATAAAGTGCTGGGTGGGTTCAAATTCCACAGGGAAGGAAACAACTCATTTGTCTGGTGAGACAAAAAACAAAAAAAGCCTTCTCAGGAGAGGTGATTTTTGAGGTAGGTCTTAAAAGAATGGGTTGGAGTTGGGTAATTGGTCAAGGTCACCAGCACCAACGGAAGAACAAATAGGTAGAGAGATCAACAGGAAAAGGAACTTGTCCAAATGGGCTCAGTAGGATTGACTTTTGAGTGGCACACTTTGTATCTCCTATTTAAAGAATACTTTGGTTTCTGTCTTTATTTCTCTGATAATCTGCTTCTCATTTTGGCTTTGACTTCTTTCTTATATCTAATCTCCTTTGGCAATCTTAATTAGAGTCAGTTCATCATTTATTGACATCATATAATTGTCAACTCTGTATCGGTCCTGTTGGAGACACAAGACGTGGAAAACCTTGTCCCAGTACCCCCCAGAGCACGTTCCCCAAGGAATGGGTGGACATGGCTTTCATGTCTTCAGTACAGCACTTTGGAAGCAGGTGAATGAAGATTGTCTTCTAGCTCTTAAAAGTCATCCCAATTGACAGTTGATGGCTCAGCCTTTTCTCAATTAGGAGCAGAATGAAAATGTCTCCAAAGATGCTGGGCATGAATGTTGAAGTTTCTGATGTAAACTGTAACTGGAGCTGAAGGTGGTGCAATATAAATCCTTTCTCATGACAAACACAATCCCCAGGAGTTGGACCACAAGCTGATTCATTTGTCCTTCATGTGTTTTAGGACAAGCACAATTTTACCAAAATCTGAAATTGTCTATTCTAGGAAAATATGCCTGAGGGAGATTTAAATGAAGATATTCCTGGCACTAACATTTCCTGAGCTATGAGGATAAGGATTCATAGGATAGAACATTAAAAACCTACAATGTTGCATGGCTTTTCCCCATATTTTTCTATTTTATTGGCAAAACAAGGGAAGCGCTAACTTAGTTATTAGTTTGACTCAATAATTGTCTGAGGAAACGTGTGACATGAATGATAACAGAATAAATTCATGCTGGCAATCATGAGGAATACCTGAGGAATAAAAACCATATCTTGTGTTTTTAAGTATTTATATTATGTATACCTGGAAAATCTGATAAAATAGAGAGGAAAAGTTTAGGCCACAGCCGTTAAGGTCACGAGTGATTACAATGGGTCTGTCAGTACCAGGATGGAAGGGATCTTGTCACCTGCTCAGGACACCAAAGTCAGATACTTCACTCATTGAAAGTTTGGTAAACCCAGACTTTTGCCTAAGCACAAGCCATTCAGAATGTTCGAATTGACTTCCAGCATTCTCGGAGTTACTGGGAGGAAGGGTACCGCCCAGTTAACTTCCAGCTAACACTTTCTTGAATTCTAGTGTTTTTTTTTCTTCCCACTCTATTCCCAGGAACCAAGTTGAGTTCACCAGAAAATATTAAACTATTTAAGAAGTCAGATGATTAAACTTTGATACTGACTATAAAAACAAGAGGTCTAACCTCTTGGATTCATTTGTTTGAGAGGGGGGTGGTTTTCGTTGTCTTGCATTCCAGTCATTTTGGCATTTAGCAAATGACTAATACTTTTTGGTAATATCAGTTTATGCTGAACCCAGGACCTTTCTTTCAGGCCAGGCATGCTCATGATGATTCAGGTATTTCTGAGGTTAGCTGGCCCAATCAAAGTTCGGTATGGTCTACAAAGTATTTCCTCATCTGTTTTGTTGTTTGATCCTTCAACCTGACTGATGAGGTGGATTGAAAAGGTTTGAGTATTTACATTCCCCAGTTGGGGAAAGTAGATCCAGAGAGGCTAATTTAGACCCAACTGTACTAATTTAAGCCTTAATAAGTAGCAGAGCTGAGGCTTTACAAGTTTCCCCTCTCCAAGTTCAGATAAAGAAACTATGGGCTGGGTGTGAGTCCCCACCCTGCAATGGCCTGCTACCTAACCTGGTTATTTCACCAGAGATAAGACCTTTCAGAGGAGTCAGTAGCCCAGCCAGGATGATGACCAGCTGATCCTCAAACTGATGATCTCTGAGTATTTACCTTTACTTAGTGAGGATGTAGATAAACTATTTTCTACCAAGGAAAATTCAGCATATCTTTGTTTTAAACAGGATGTCCATCTCCTTGTCCTATAGCTCTGGCTCCTTCAATTCAAAAGCATTAATGGGCCATGGAGACTTCATTAAAGACCAGGTAGAGGGGCAAAAGAAGAAGTTCCACAGCACAGTACTTGAGAAATCCCCTTTGGATATACCCCTCTCTCAAGCCTCTTCTCTTCCACCCATTCTCTTTGGCACCCATCCTCCCCAGCTCTGACACTGTGTTCACAGGACTTCTGCCTCCTAAAATCTTTCTCCCTTTCTTTGCAGAGTAACTTAACTTTGTCTCACTGCTTTCTAAATTTGCACCCTCCTTCTACAGAATAATAGAAATCTTCAATTATGTCAAAGATCATTTCACTGGGAGTAAATACTTCTTTGAACTCAACAAACCAAAGAACCAGGGCTCAGTACCAGACTCTATCTAATGAGGAATAAGGCAGTAAGGAAGGTGTTAAAATATACATATAAATTTTGTATTGTTATTTGATTAAATTCAAATGAGGCATTAATATATTTGCTAAGCAGAAGTGAGGCCAATTTACATTTTACTGGTTATATAAAAAATCATGTGATAAAACTATCCTGAGTTAATAGACACCATATTCCCAACCAATTTCAAAATGTTTAAATTCCTTTCCTTGTGTTTACCCAACTCTTTTAGAACATTTAGTAATTCTAAAATAACCTCAAAATATAGGAGGCAAAATTCATAGGATTATAGAGAGAAATATATAAATGCTATATATCTACTGGATTTCAATACATCTTTCCCAGTTATTTGAGGGTCAAACAAATACGGAATATTTGAGTTACATAACTAATACACATGATCTAATGGGCATATATACAAAGTCTGCGTCCAATAATTAGAGACTGTACATCTTTCTTAAGCACAAATAGAACACGTTTCAAAGCAGAACCAAAAAATTAATATAAAACAATGAAGAATGAACTTGATTCTCCTTTTAAACTTTTTCTTGATTTTGAAGCATTACCAGCTCTGAATGAGCACAATGCATGTAATCACTGTTTCTGAAGTCAAGATCACTCTTGTAAAACCCATCCACTTTTTCCATTTGCAGACCCATGAATTGAGAGAGAGCGACTTGTATCTTTGATAACATAAGTGAGATGTATGAGCAATCTGACTCAGCTGTTCAAGTTTATGTATTTCAGCTTTATCAAGGTATAATTGACAAAATATTGAGAAGTTTAAAGAGTACATTGTGATAATTTGGTATACATACACATTGGGAAAAGATTACTCCCGTCTAGTTAATGACCATATCCATTACCTCACATATTTGTTTTATTTTATTTTTTGGTGAGAACACTTAAATTCTACTCTCTTAGCATATTTCAATTATACAGTCCAGTGTTATCAACTATAGTCATCATGTTATACATGAGATTCTCAGACCTTATACATCTTATAGCTGAAAGTTTGTACCTTTTTTATTAACCTCTCCCTATACTCCCAACCCCTAGCCCCTTGCAACCACTTTGCTACTATTTCTAAGAGTTTGGCTTTTTTCTTTTTTTAGATTTATTTACTTAAGATTTTTAATATTTTCCAAGAGTTAAGAGACACCATTCAGTATTTGTCTTTCTCTATCTGGCTTATTTCACTTAGCATCGAGGTCTAACCATGTTGTCACAAATAGCAGGGTTTCCTTCTTTCTCGCAGCTGAATAATATGCCACTGTATACATGAACCACATCTTTTTCCACTCATCCATCAATACACATTTAGGTTATTTCCATACCTTGGCTATTGTAAATAATTCTGCAGTTAACAAGGGAGTGCAGATATCTCTTTGATATCCTGTTTTCATTTCCTTCAGATATACTCCCAGAAGTGAGATTCCTGGGTCACACATTGTTCTATTTTTAATTTTTTGAGGAACTTTTATACTGTTTTCCATAGTGACTACCAATTTACATTCCCATAGTTACTTGTTAATAGTTTTTTAGGCTACTTCTCAGTTACATTGGTCTTTTGTTAGGTTCTTCTCTCTCTCTCTCTCTTTCTCTCTCTCTCTCTCTCTCTCTCTCTCTCTCTCTCTCTCTCTCTCTCTCTGTCTCTTTCTCTCTCTCTAAGAAAAAGAATACAAGTAGGGGAACAGGGCAGAGGAAGAGAGAGAGAATCTCAGGCACCCCATGCCCAGTGCAAGCCAGACACAAGGCTTGATCTTACCAGTGTGACATCATGACCTGAGTCAAAATTAAGAATTGGATACTTAACCAACTGAGCCATCCAGGCACCCCTAGGCTCTTCTTCTAAACATTGGCTTCCACATCTGGAAAATGGAGATAGTATTTACATGCACTGGTTTGGTGAAAATTAAATGAGATGCCCTAATATAACACACGTAATCACAGTGTGTATTCATGGGAGATAATATACAAATCTGTGCCCTCATCTCTACCAACATATGACCACAGTACTTCTCTCATCACTCCAGACCCAATCCCAATGCCCATCAAATATTGTAAACTTTCCTGCAGACAAGACCTTGTCTTACTCTACTACTAGTACTACTACTACTACTACTACTACTACTACTACTACTACTACTACTACGATGACTCCTCTCCCTCCTCTTCCTCTTCCTTCTCCTCTTCTTCTTCTCCTCCTTCTCCTCCTTCCTCCCCTCCTCCTTCTCGTCCTCTACTTCCTCCTCCTTCTCCTTCTTGACTTAATTTTTTAGGTAGTTTTAGACTCACCACAAAATTGAAAAATTAGAGATTTCTTATATACTCCCAGCCCTCATATATGCGTAGCCCTCTCCATTATCAACACCCCCAGACCCTTCAACAACACAACATCAAAGTGGTTCAATTGACAAATCTACATCGACACATCATAATTACTCAAAGTCCATATTTTACATTATAGTTCAATCTTGTGTACATTTTATGGATTTAGACAAATATATAATGATATGCATAATAAAATGTATAATGATATAATGATATTGTATTTTTACTATCCTAAAAATCTTTTGTGCTCTGCTTATTCATTCCTCCTCTCCTTCCTCCACCATGACAACCATTAATATTTTTATTGTCCTCATAGTTTTGCCTTTTCTAGAATGTCAAATAGTTGGGATCATAGAATATGCAGCCTTTTCAGATGAGCTTCTTTCATTTAGTAATATGCATTTAAATTTCCTCCATGTCTTTTTATGGCTTAATAGCTCATTTCTTTTTAGCACTGAATAGTAATATTCCATTACCACAAATGTACCACATTTATTTATTCATTCACCAACTGAAGGATATCTTGGTTGCTTCCAAATTCTGAATTATGAATAATGCTTCTATAAAAATTCATGTGCAGGTTTTTGTGTGGACATGTCTTCAACTCCTTTATATGAATAGCAAGGAGCACAATTGATGGATCATATGATAAAAGTGTATTAGTTATTTAATAAACCATCAAACTATCTTCCAGAGTAGCTTTGCACTCCCAGAAGCAATGAATAAGAGTTCTTGTTCCACATCCTAACATTTGGTGTTGTCGGTGTTCCAAATTTCGTCCATTCTAATAGGATTACAGTGGTATCTCATTGTTGTTTGAAGACCTTGACTTTTCATCTCCTATGCTTAGCATAAAATGGCAAATTCTGAGTATAAAGAAGTCACTCAATACATGTTCCTTAGTGGATTTTCCAGGTTAAATAGATTCTCTCCCTCCTTTTCTCAATTTTCACACATATATACATGTACACACACATAAGCATATGTAGATACATATTTTAGCCTGAAATTTCTTTACAGTTGTTAGTAACACACATTTATGTGTTATCTACAACAAAATATTGTAGATCTACAATGTAATGTACAATAAAAGTATTATCTTTAGAAAAGAGATAAGGCTTGGTTACTCAACATGGCAAACCATTGATTCTTATACTGGAGAAAAAGTTAAAATGCCTATGTTCATTGAAATTATCATATCTGTGGTAGGCAGGACCTTAGTTCTCAAGGTTTCACCTAGAAGACAAAGGTTCTTTTCCTTACAGGAAGGATAGTATCTGATATGAAGGATAAAGGGGTCATTTAAGTGATGACCTGAAATGCTGGTTCCAAGAAATTTTGTTGCTAGTTTTCATTAATTCTTCCTTTCTGGATGGAGTATAACTCCCACAACTAAGTTTGCTATCTGATTCATGTTTTATTTGACTGCATTCTTAACCCATCTATGAGTGCTTTGTAGATTAGTGTTGTGCTTTGGAAATGCAAAGAGACTTTTAAAATACAAGTGAGGTTTTGTAAAAATTAACCATTAATTTGGTAAATAACATCTTCCTAACAAGAATGTTTGAGTTTGGCCTTTGAATATAAACATTCTTAGGAAGTATATTAACTAGTTTGTTAATTCAACTATGATTAACATCTTGTATTATTTTCTCTTACTCAAATGCTGCACAATTATTTCCCTTGAGTCTCAATTATTCCACATTGTTTTGCTGTGAGCCAGTCCTCAGTCATGCATTAAGCATCTCCTATATGTTATGCACTGTACTAGTCAAGAAATCAGTCCCCTAATATTTATGAAGGTTCAGGCTAGAGTACAAATGGAGGCTCACATTGACATATATCTAAATATTTCAAGGTTGCAAATGATAAAATATGATCTATTCTCCTACCATGATTAATATATATTTATAACTACCTAGAAGGCCAAGTTCAACTTTAAAACTTTCTAATTCTTTGAGGCTCCATTCTCCAACTCTCTGCCTTTCTGCCTTCTCCTCCTAATTCTGCTCTAACATTGTCACAGAACACTTTGCATGCATGCATGTGGACAGTCTAGCCTGTTTATACAAGTTCTGCCCATATGCTTCACAAGTAGCTGTGTTGGCTGTTCCTTGGATCTAAGAGTGAGCACATGACTTCTTGGTCCCTTCTTGGAGGACAGACCTAGAGAAAGGGCTTGTACCATTTACAGATCAAGTGAGTAGGTAATACACTCTCTGAAAGAAATTGTGACACAGGCTTCCAAAATTACAGATCATCCTTCTGTCCACATGTTTTCATGTTGATGAATAACTTATCTTGTGTATAAAATTTAATCTACCTGATTTAATATTATTTCACAAAGAGTTGATCTTGCTTGCAATGAATCCAGGTTCCTCTGTTTCTCCTTCTCTATATGAACCCTTCATGGAATATTCAGGAAAACAGTGACAACCAAGAAAAACTAACATTTCAAACTTTGGAATATACAACTGTAGTGTTTCTAAAACCATGTACGTTTATGTATTTTAGGTCATTCCTGTCCTTTATTTTCATTGATAAGGAAGAGTTGTCTGTAACTGATTTCACATGTAGTTCTCAGGTTTCATCTCCTTCCCCATCCCAGAAATAATACAAAAAAATGTATAGTAGTTTAGTTTATTTCCTTTAAGAGAATCACTCAGTTTTTTGTTCCTGCTGGTAACAATGTTTCATGTCTAATGATTAATAATAAATAATGGGGCATACATCTCACTGGCAATGTAGGAAAGACATCAGTTGAAAGACTATGCCCCGAATTTCTCAACTATTCTTAAGATTGGGTCAAAGTACAAGAAGAAAATAAACTCTTATTCAAATTCTTGCCCAGCTTAGCAAAATCTCCATTTAGAGGAAGCATATTTAGGGTAAATTCTCTAATTTGGCTTCTATTCCTATTGACACATCATGAGATATTGGCTAAGTTGCTTAACTTTTCAATGTAAGCTCTCCTATCTGCACAAGAGCCATTTGGTGGTGATCATCTTGTCAACGAGCATTTATTGAGCGTCTATTTCCGTGTGCCACTGTACTAGGTACTATACCAGGATCCCTACCCATCAGAGATATGGCAAAGATCAATGAGATAACAAAAGTAAAATGTTTTAATGTCCCTGAAAGAATGAAACTGTCAAACCAAGAGATTATGAATTTAAAGATTCATAAAGGTGAAGAATGGTCTTCACAGTTATCATAATTTTAAATTTAGTTGATATGGAGATAAGGATTAATCCAAATAGGGAAGAGTTAGCACTGTACAGAGAGAAAGTATTTCATGGCCTGGAATGTAAGTAGAGTTTACAGGGTCTCAAAGAGGATCAGAGTAGAGAGCAATCCTGGATAAATAGCTGCAGATTTATCATGAATACTGGTAATAGATAAATAAATATTGAAGAAAATCATTGCCTCTGAAAACCACTGTGCTTTTTATGCTCCATTTGCCCTTGCAGAATAATCCTCTGCCTTTCTCCACTCTGCTCTATGTGTGAAGCAACTACCCCCTAGGGATTCTGTCACCCAGCCTCCCTTGCCTCTCCCTTACGGTTCAGTTTGGCCAACAGGAAGCACCAGAAGGAGATCAGAGGTTGGTGGGAGGTGGTGATCATGGTGTTTCTTCCCGGCTCCCCATCTTCCTTGGGTGTGTCCTTGGCAGGGACTGTAGTCTCTACCAGCTTCCAAGGAAATCAAGTAGCACCATTCCCTCCCCTTGCCCTTTAGGCATAACAGTGGTAACAGCTTCCCACTGTTGCTGGTCTCTGGGGACCTCAACATCTCTTGTTTGTTCCTTTTACCTGCCCAACCTTTGTCAGTAGTTATTTATTAAGATATCTTCACTTTGGGGCGCCTGGGGGGCTCAGTCAGTTAAGCATCCAGCTTTGGCTCAGGTCATGATCTCACTGTTTGTGACTTCAAGCCCTGCATCAGGCTCTGTGCTGAGAGCTCAGAGCCTGGAGCTTGCTTCAGATTCTGTGTGTGTGTCTCTCTCTCTCTGCTCCTCCCTCACTCATGTTTTGTCTCTGTCTCATAAAAATAAATAAACATTAAAAAATTTTTTTTAATATTTCAAAAAAAATGTCTTCACTGGGGCAAATTGTGTTTCTTATCAGGACTCTGACTAATGTATGCATATTACAAAAAATTTTTTTAAGTCCATTAACTCTTATGTAGATTCTAAGATATTTCTCATATGAAAAACAAAATACCTAAGTATTTAAATCAACCTCTCCACAAGATGTGCCTGAAATGTTTAGATTTCATTTCTTTGAATTTCTTGAAATGCTCACTCAGGGACATTAAAATCCTCTGACAAAACCATTTTTAAGCTGAGAACTCATTGTGAGAATATCTTAGAACGGGTGAGAAACCCCAGAGAATACTTTGCACGTTGTCCTTTTTCCTTTACATGGTTGATGACGTTCATTTTAAGTCAGAAGAAAGGAAAACATCCAGTAATTTTGGCTTTTCTTAGGCAATAATGGGTTTTGCAGGCCTGGAGATAGCATTTTATCTAAGAGGCTATCCTGTGCATGGATCGAAGCTGTGTGTCACACACAGAAAACATAGTGAGGTGTCCGCAATCTGCAGTCTGGGAGGAAACTTACTCGGTCCAAAGTTGACCTTTTGTGACTCATTTTCCCTCCCTTCTGCACTATTAACAAGCATACTACTGAGTGGGGAGCTGTAAATGAGTCCATTTCCCGCAAATAAGATTTTAATGAGACGTTCCAGTTGGTCACATACCAACACAAGATGATAAAATGTTGATCGTTGATTCCTTCCCTCCTGCTAGAGATATAAACCCTGGTCTGTGTTCTTAAAACACACCAAATTTCACGTTAGTCTAAAAAATCATAACAGAACTAAAAAGTAGGCCAAAAATAAGTCTGTCTCTGCTGGCAGTGACAGGGGCTTTTGCACAAAGCCAAGGGATCGCATACTAGGTGCCTATTTATGCTTGACCTGGTGTCATGGCAAACCCAACATTTTTCTAACAGACATGCTCCACTTGGCATGCTTTGGCTAATGAAGTCTTCCTGGGCTTAAAAATGGGCATTATGTTGGGTTGGAGAAAGGGGCAGTTACATTCCAACCCTCTCTCCGTGGGAGTTGAAAGGTCTATGTTAAAAAAAAATTTGTTTCCTCCCCATGATTTGTCTCTATTCTTTATTTTCAGATATTGATGCATGAGAAGGCCACAAGGGGCACTGATCTGATGAGGACCCAGTGAGGAGAAGCTGATAGAGGAAGGAGATACAGGAAGAAAAGCTTTATTTCCCCTCACTGCATTATCTACTCTTCTCAAAGCAAAAAATGTAAGTTCCAATAGCCTGAACTCATAAGGACAACTTAAAGACTCCAAATGATCCTGCTCATTTGGAATTTAGCTTGTTGCTTGTAACATCTCTTGTTGCTCTTGAGGTTAAGGACAATGAAGAGGGATAAGAAGAAATATGCAAAAGATAGAGTTGAACAATAATATTAGCTAATCTACTTTTTTATGTTAAATTGATTACTCATTGACTAATTCATTCAACAAATATGTACTAGGCACTTACTATTTGTTGGATAGTGATATTGACACTGTGGATCCAGGGACAGAATAATCCTAAGTCCCTGCCCTCAAGGAACTTACTTTTGAGTGGGGGAAACAGACAATAAACCAAAAGACAAGTTGATATATAACATGATGTTTGCTCTCATAAACCCTAATATGTGTGGGAGTCTACACCAAGAATTTACTTACACAGAGCTCATCTACTCCTCATAATAGCTCAAAGGGTAAGTTTATCATCTTAATTTGTTCTGAGAAGACAGATTCCGTGCAGAAAAGAACTTGATCCAGGTTATCCTTAGTGGAGCTAAGCTCAAGTCTGCCTGGTCTCATAATCTGGAGACAACTCGATGGGTTTGTTAGCCTCCCCTGGGCCTATTTATATCTACCTGTCCTGACGATACCTTCCCAAGCCTGTTCTCTCTGGGGCCTCAGAGCATTGCTTGCTTGTTGAATTCATTTAGCAATTAACCATGGATAGCCTTACTGCAACTGCCATCTCTTTTTATTTAGATCTATTATTAAAATATTTTATTTCTATTTGACCTGATTGTGATTAAAATTTTTGTCCCCAACTTTGCTGTAAACTCCTTGAGGACCAGAAACATTTAAGAGATTTTAATCCTTAATGGCTCTCAAGGTATTTACATCATACCCTGCACACAACGGACATTTAATATGGAGTTTACTTAATTGAAAGTCTAAAAGAGGTGGTCCTGGGAATTTACTGAAGGATCTTCATCATTATCTCACGTCACAAATGAGCTCCTTGCTCTTAATTTCTCACCTCAAGGTATCTAGTGCTAAATCTTAAACCATTTCTTCTTTTAAATACATAGTTTGCCTTGCAACACTTCTTTGGAAAGTAAAACAAACTCATCTACAGTATTTCAGTATAGCTGTAACATTAAGATACTCTGTCCTATTAAACATCCTATTTAAGGAAAAGTACAGATTTTCTAGAATTACCATTTAAACTGGGAATTAAAAACACACATGTAAAATACAGAACCTGGGGATAGAATGATTTGCCATTACAAATCATGTTACAGGAGAAAACATTCTTCCATGCATTAGGTTCAAATAGTGTCCACTACAAATTTTGCTAACCATTGTCCAGAGAAAGTAGGCCAGCTTGAGTGTTCTTGCATCAAGACAGGCTATTTTTTTTTTACAAGAGGACTCATCACTCACCCTCACTCACATAAAATACCGTTCCATTTCAACATTATGTTTCTTAAGCAAGAAAGCAGAGCCAAGCAGCCAAGCAGCAAGTATGTATGAAAACAAATAGAGCCTTTGTGGGTGTGTAAATACTCTGGGCCTGCCATTCTTTCCTCAAAGTTTATTGGGGCCCAGGAGACCAGAGCAGAGAAACGCTGAAATGATGTTTTCAAAGTACAATCACGTTTTATTCATTCACACAAATGGGATTTTTCTGAGTTGATATATGTAGTTATCCCCTAATTTGAGGAACTAATATATATATGGTCATAAGAGCGTTTTATTGAAGTAATTACTTCAGGATGTGAGGCAGCTCCCAATTCTGCTAAGCTGACTTCCCACCCTTTTAAACATTTACTGGGTCACTGTGCCAATGACCTCCTCTTTTATTTTTTTAAATGTTTATGTATTTATTTTGAGAGAGTGGGAGGAGAGAGGAACAGAGAGGGGGTGAAAGAGAAAGAGAATTCCAGAATTCCACGCTGTCAGCACATAGCCTGATGCAGGGCTCAATCTCACCAACCGTGAGATCATGACCAGAGCTAAAATCAAGAGTCAGACACTTAACCAACTGAGCCACCCAGGCACCCCTGATCTCTTTCTTTGATCACATCAGAACTAGCCGTCAGAAGGGGTTCATAGGAGCAATTTCAGCCTCTTTGAGATTGAGATGCTAGCCTGACCCTAGAAAAGGAGCATGTATGCCATCATTTCACTGTTTGTACCATGTAAATTGGCATCTTTTGGCGGGCATATTGCCATCATGAGAAACCACAGCACCCAACTGCTATGTGTATGTCCAGTGCGGGAGGGACGGTTCCAGATATCACTAATGTCCCGAGTGATACCTCTAAAAACTAGGAATAAATTTGACAGAGTTAAAGATTTAGGTGCAAAATAGAGACACATATTCAAACCATTAGAATTAGGATAGGAGAGGATGAATAAAAATAGGGAGCAAAATAAGACACCAAGTGACTGGAGGCTGATTTTCAAATTGAGTCAGGAAAATCCTTTTTTTCCTCATTCAACAAATTTATTTGACTTATGTCAGGCACTCTTCTAGGTTATGTGACTACCTAGATCAAATACAGTGACTTTTGAGGGTCTTCACAATAACAGAAGTAGAGACGGTAAAGTTAACAGTCTGCAGGACAGTGCATTATCTTGTGAGGGCTGCTAAAATACCACAGATTGGCTGGCTCACACAACAAAAACTTATTTTTTGCAGTTCCAGAGGCTAGACGGCCAGATCATGTTGTCAGCAAATTTGGTTTTTCCTGAGGCTTCTCTCCTTGGTTTGCAGATGGCAACTTCTCGCTGTGTCCTCACGTGGCCTTTCCTCTGTGGTCATGTATCTCTGGCTTTTCTCCTCTTATATGGACACTGGTCATGTTGGATTAGGACCTTAATGTCTTCATTTTAACTTAACCACCTCTTTAAAGAGGTGGTTATTTTCAAATACAGTTACATTCTGAGGTACTGGAGGTGGGGACTTCAACATATGAATTTGGGGGGTGGGGACACAATTTAGTCCATAACAATCTGTTAGAAACTGTGACAGAGGTTCCTTGAGATGCTTGGGAAGCACAGAAGAGGGGGACAGTCAGAGAGGCTTCACAGAGCATCTGAGGAATAGCCAGGTCTTGCAGGATAGATAGCATTGGCCTGAGTGTAAACAGTGGGCTCTTCCCACAGAAGAAACAGTGTATAAATTAAGAACTCCTGAGTGTATAGGGCATTTCGGTGGCTCAGTCAGTGTCTGACTCTTGGTTTCTGATCAGGTCATGATCTCACAGTTTGGAAGTTTGAGCCCTGCTGACCATTCAGGACCTACTTGGGATTCTCTCTCTCCCCACCTTTCTGCCTTTCCCTCACTCATGTGTTCTCTTTCTCTCTCTCAAAATAAAATAAATAAACTTTAATAAAAAAAATTAAAATAAAGAACTTGTGAGTATATGGTGATATTATGTACTGTTAGAACCACAACTTATTTCCAGTCTAAAAATGCTACAGTGGTATATGTCCTTACAATACAATGACACAAAATAGGGTTGTGTGCAAGTAGGAAAGATATTTATTTATTTACTTATTTATTTTAAATTTTTTAATGTTTATTTATTTTTGAAAGATAGCAAGAGACAGAGCATGAGCTGGGGAGGGGCATAGAGAGAGAGAGAATCCAAAGCAGGCTCCAGGCTCCGAGCTGTAATCACAGAACCCAAAGTGGGGCTCGAACTCCAGAACAGGGAGATCATGACCTGGGCCAAAGTTGGATGCTTAACCGACTGAGCCACCCAAGCACCCCTATTTATTTATTTTTTTAATAAGTTTATTTATTTAGAGACAGAGAGCATGAGCTGGGGAGGAGCAGAGAGAGAGGGGGAGAGAGAGAATCCCAAGCAGGCTCTGTGTTTTCAGTGCAGAGCCCCATGTGGGGCTTGATCCCATGACCATGAGATCATGACCTGAGCTGAAACCAAGAATCAGATGCTTAACCAACTGAGCCACCCAGATGCCCCAGTAGAAAAAATATTTAGAAACATGAATGAGCTTGAAGTTTAGTTGAAGCAATGCAATGACAGAATGTCGGGGTGTAAACTGGGTGCAAACAAAGAGACAGAGGCCAGGACAGACCTGCCCATTAACCATTTGTTTATTACCTGATCCTGGGCACTGTCTGAGGGCTTCTTGAGCCAGAAGCAATTCTATATTGCACAGAGTCTTCTTCTAGCCTCCTGCCACTGGTGTCCTCTTGCTGAAGCACAAACCAATGAGGTCCATGCTCCATTCCTCTGTATGGACTTCATTGTTCAGCAGATAGTTTTTTCTTTGAAAGAGACTTTAATTAATTAATTAATTAATTAATTTTAAATGTTTACTTTTGAGAGAGAGAGCACAAATGGGGGAGATGCAGAAAGAGAGGGGAATAGAGAATCCTAAGTGGGCTCTGCACTGATAATGGTGAGCCTGTTGCAAGGATTGATCTCAGGAACCATGAGATCATGACCTGACCTGAAGTCAGATGCTCAGCTGGCTGAGCTCCCTAGGTTTTTAGAAGCCAACGGTTTCTGGATTTGCAGTCTATGGAACCATATTGAAACTCTGTTAAATTAATAAGGTTGTAGCTTGTAGTTGAGAATTAAAGAAATGAGAAATTTCCCAGCTTATATCTGCGTAACATCTCCGTGCCGCATCATAAAAAACCACCCTCCATTTTCGCAGCTCAGAATCTGTGACAGTAATAATGATTTGAATTTAAAACTAAAATTGGATAATTTGGGGGGTGGAGAATAGAAGAAATTATGGATTGAATCAAAGAGTTATATTCCTCAGAGGAAGCTGCAGGTGGGGAAAACAATTCACTTGAGTTTGGTTTTGAGGATTAAAAGGGGGAAATTCTTTTTCAGAGGCACTGAAAAATGTAAGCAGTATGTGATTCAAAGATGTCCACCATATGGATTTGAATGGATCAGTTTTCAGAGAACAGTGACATCAGAGAGCAATTCTCAACTTCTGAAGCCCTGTGAGCCCAGGAAGCTGGGGGAGCTTAAAATGCCCTGAAATTAATTTTCTTGCTTTTATGATTTTAGTCAGTGTTTTCATTTTAGTATTGATACCCAGAAGTAGTTTCCCAAAGGACTCATCTTTTTAAATCGCATCAAATAAGCAAATGACACTATTCATTTACTTGAACAACTAGAATACAAATTTTAAAAATTGCTGAATTGTGTCAAGTTCAAATGACCAAGATCAAATTTACATACATTCAAGTCTACGAGGGGATTTACTCAAAATTATTACAACTTTGAAATGTGCATTTAAATAAGCTGTAGAAGGAAACAGTGGTAAACCCTGGAATTAAAAGTATGTAAATATTTTACTTTGTTTTCATTTTTGTCCCTAAATTTCTTTGCACTTTTGATAATTCTTTGTTTAACTCAGTTTATCCATTTTAAGTTTTTATTGTTAAATTTTTAAGCTCTATCCACATTCAGCATTATACCCCAACAATGCAAAGTTCTATGAATTTCTATTTACATGTGAATTTCAATCACAGTCCCAGCAGAAAATTTTCACATCATCTGGTCCATTCATCTCAGTTGTCAAGAAGAAACCTTGGGCATGAAAAGGGAAAAAACATTTCTCATGGACACAAAATGATTTAGCAGCAGAGATGAGCCTCAACAATTACCACCACTGGGTCCTCGAGTCTAGCACCTTCTCCCACCTTTCCTCTTTTTCCCACAGATTGCCTTCCCTGCATGTCTGGAGTCTTCTGGGTCCTCTTCCCAGCCAGGACCTGATCAATGGGACAGAGATTGAAGTTAAAGACGAATGGAAAGAGAAAAAGGTCACTATTGAGGTGTGGGATTTATCACAAATCAAAGCTAAATTCAGATGAGTTTTGTTTGAATTATAAATCGTTTTTCAGTTATTCGCATTCCTCCTTTGCTTCATTAAAACAGTGAAAGGCAAAACCATTCATCAATCCAGATTTTCATACTAGACTGGGGAGTATGAAAGGAGTATGCTCAGTGCTTCCCTAGCACCTTTACCGATATTATAGGCCTTCGCTTGGCCACAGTTCTGTATGAAAAAGCCTTTAAATGTGGGAGTCAATTTCTCTCATAAAAAAAAATCATTACTCGTCTCCAATTATGTGCATAAAAAATAGTGGATATTGTGGGGATACAAAGATGTATAGCAAGGTCTCTGCACTGGCAGAGCTTATAATAGAAATTTTAAGTTAAAAATATAACTTTTCAACTCAAAAAACATTCGTAGGCTGCCAGTTAGTAATCGTTGCGTGTTCTTCTTTTTGTATTTACTGGAAGGAGAAATCCTAATAGTTTGGTGGGAAAAGGCATCATTGGGGTTTTCCGCCCGCCTTCTGGAAGGAAGCATGCAGTATTTCAGACAATACAATAACGTTCTTCCAGCAAGAAGGAACTAGCTCAGTGCCTAAAAGTGGTTCAAGGCAAAAGTTCCTGAGAGAAAGTAGTTTGTGGGAGATGTAAGTGGAATACTAAGGGACTAGCTTTGCTTGCTGTTTCATAATGCTGGAAGAAAGGGAAAACAAAAGCTTTTTCCCCTCCCACTCTTCTCTAGACTTCCATTGGCTGGGTGCCTGTGACTGACAGCCTTGCTTCCAAGGCTATGGCCACCTGCTCTTATTTGGCGCCAAGTGGTGGTGTGGGGTGAGGTGACTCCTGCAGTAGGATCCCCTAAGTATAATAAAATTATTTGCTGAAATTTTTACTTATGAACATAAATTCTTACTTTCATAATGGTAAATGAAGTTTTTATTCATGAATATGAAATATTAACTTATGAATATGTAGTACACCCTTTCCCCCAGCAAGTGCCAGCAAGAGGTTCTCCCCCAACCAACCTCTGTTGGCTCCCTTCCCCAGGTGCCTCTCCCTACTCCTGTGTTTCCTCTAGGAAACTGGATTCTTTGGCCTGTCTCAATCATCATGCCAGCAGGAGCCTATTGGCTCCTCAGGAATTAGCAACCACGAGACACACCTTGACTGAACAGAATCTATTTCTCAGCCAGCTCAGCATATTAATTATAAAGGAATAGAAGCAATCTACACCTTCAGAGGTAGGTGAGAATCGCTATTCCATTTGTTAACATATAAACATATTCATGAAAATAAAGACAAAATTGAGGACATTCAAGAATAAGGGTGACTTTAAAGACAGTTCAAGTGGTTTAAATATGTATGTTAAGCTTTATGGCAACTCTGCAGAGCTGAAGTTACCGTGGCTCTAGAGTTTTAGTCTGGTAAAGGATAACTGTAGTTATTCTTAAATAAAAGGATTCAGGGCACCTGGGTGTCTCCTTAGGTTAGGCATCTGACTTTGGCTTAGGTCATGATATCAGGGTTGGTGAGTTTGAGCCCCACGTTGGGCTCTATGCTAACAGCTCAGAGCCTGGAGCCTGTTTCAGATTCTCTGTCTCCCTCCCTCTCTCTATGCCCCTCCACCACTCACGCTGTCTCTCTCTGTCTTTCAAAAATGAATAAATATTTAAAAAAAAATTTTTTTTAAGGATTCATTGGAATGCTTTGGTTCCATCCTCATGATGATTTAGCAAGTTTGATTCCTTTGGAAAGAAATGTTTAGATCTGTGCCCCTTTTAACAAAGCTTTTCTTTTACACTTGTAAAATATAAATAGAACCACTTAAGGACAATGTAGAGGAGAACCAGTCTTACCGAGGTTTTCTGAATTTGAAGTGTCTGTTTTTGCTCTGTACTTTGGTCACGATGAGTGGCGGTGGGGCTTTCCTGGAAGCTATGTGGTGGAGAGCTGGCCCAGACCTGGCCTTCCCCACTCATACCATGTGAGCAGACCCACGACCTCACCACCACCCTGCCTCAGGACAGCAACAGAAAGCACTATCCGTGTCACAATAGTTCTATTTAAATCCTGCCAGGAGAAACCCGGCCTGAGAGTAATGATTGGTGGAGTCAGGGGCAGACTTGTGCGTGTCTTTCCTTTCCTTTCCAGGGTCAATCCCTCATGTTTAAAGTAGGAGACTCTCAAAGTCAGGAAACTAGTCAGACATCCAAACTATGCAGTGACGCTGAGGGCCCTGTGAACCGGAAACAGACATTTACAGTATCCCTTTCCAACTCAATTAGTTCCAAATATCTACCTCTGATGCTAAGGGGGATGGGTTCTTGGCCCAAAATCTAACCTGGTCTAACCAGTTCACCAAGGTCACTTTTATTTTTCGTTTTTACTCGCTAGAGGGATGGGTGTATAATGTTGGCACTTTTACAAGAGGCTGGTAAAGGGAGAGGAAAGAGGAAAAAGTAAGGCTGTGTTCAATTCATCAAACTGCTGCTGATTTCAGAATAATAAACACAAGTCTGTTTCCTTGATTATTTTATAAATAACAAATATTTGGGCAAGGAATTTGATAAGTGCACTGACTATAGGAATTATTTACCAAAATAATGCATCAGTAAAACAAACAAACAAACAACAATTTAAAAAAAAAAGCAACCCTTGAGTATGTCTGTGAGATTCTTCAGTCTGGTTCCCAAGGTTCTTAGTCATCATTTCCCTCATCTTTTGAACTTGATCAAAGCAACACGAGGGCCTCTGAGGGGAAAGATTGGTTCCATTATGCAAAAGGCAATAAGGTAGTGCCCTTCCCAGCAGTTAATAGACAGGAATGTTGTAAAATACCGTGTGGTTTTCAAATACCAAGGCGGAAGTTTTCTGGTTTATAACCTTCCTAGTCATCCTTACCGGCCTCCTGGCTTTCTCAGGCATTGCTGACTGATTTCCATGCAAAACCAAACTTGTGAGGCTGGAGACCTGGGGTCCTAAGTGGCCCAGCCCTCTGCCTGGTGCGGAACTACAGTGGTCCTCAGAGCCACCCATCCCAGGCTTCTCCTCCAGACCTCAGCCAAAAGTCTGGGATTTCCGCAGCGCCCAGTTACTGTAAGAGCCTTCTGACTTAAGTCACTGACCCAAACATGCAGCAAATTGCATTTAAATGAGCAACTCAGGCCCTGAGGAAAATAGGAGAGAAAATATAAACTGTGGTCACTGCATTCTTCTGATATTTAAAAATTAAAATGATGGAAATATTTTGTCCATTTGGACTTCTGGGAAATTTAGGGTGGGAAAATACTTCTAAGGTCTTGCAAGTAGGGTATCACTTTTTTAATTAAGTAATTACCAAGGGAAGAGTAATGAAGTAATATGTTTTTTGTTTATTTGTTCAACAAATATTTTTTTTGAGCACCATCATGGTCAAGGCTAAAATAGGTTCTGAAGAGATGATCCTGAACAAAAACGGTCTGGTTCAGTGAACTGATCAAGAATGGAAAACACAGTTGCCCCTGGGGGCTCAGTAAATTAAGCATCTAATTCTTGGTTTTTGTTCAGGTCATGATTTCACAGTTCATGAGTTCAAGCCCCACATCAAGCTCCACACTGACAATGTGGAGCCTGCTTGGGATTCTCCATCTCCCTTGCTCTCAGCCCCTCCCCAACTTGTAGTGTCTCTGTCTCTCTCTCTCAAAATAAATAAATAAACTTTTAAAAATGGGACACATACCACTGGAATGATGGTTCTCAAGGTGAAGAACCTACTTACCATGGGTAAAGGGAAACACAAACAAACCACCCACTTCCCAGAAATCTCCCATTTCTTAGGGCAAGTTTTTCAAATTAGAACCCTAAGAAGTTATAGCTCATCAAAGCCCATACCCTAACCGTGCTCTGTCTTATGACTCCAGAGTCTTTGGGTCCCCAGAAACCAGCTCAGTGCTGTTTGTAGGTGGGAGGGAGGATTCTCTGGATCCCATAGCCCTTCAAGACAGGATTAGATGGTTTGGGTTTCTGAATGCTTCCTTAATCAAACTTGTGAAGTTGGTCCCTAATCTAAATCAGGAAAATATCTGCTTTTAACCACATTTGTCTCAGTGTCTTTGAGTTACCTGATATATCCTTAATCCAAATCACAGATTGTTCTAGGAGACTCAAGGACTCAAGTCAGCTTCAGTGTGGCACTGGAAGACAGAAGAGTCTATTTGTCCAGTTTATAACCAGCCAAAAAGGGACAGGAGTGTCCGGCAGCCCAGAAAAGAACAGGTAATGACAGATTAGATGTGAACAGAACAGAAGAGCCTCCCAGGCAACAGTCTTGTTTTCATAATGGATTATTTTCAAATGATAGTTCCATGTTACACACAAACTTAATCCATTTGCTTAAGAAAATAGATTGGATTTAGAAAGCAGTTTTCTTTTGAGTGGCTCAAAGAAAACACACTGTTGCATCTAAGACTAGTTCTGTTGGAGACTCTCTCCATGAGAGCCTGACATCATGCTAACTATTTAAGTGGGGGTCAGAACAGCTTTCAAACTTTGTAAAACCATGTTATCCTTATACAATACCTTCTGTTTGAGCCCTTATTCTCCCAGTATTTCTGCAGGGGTGTAGATAATTTATGGCTTATTTTATGGGTAGAGAAACTGAAATGGCTAACCATTAACAGGTTGTGTTTTCTCAAAGTTACCCAGTAGGTAATTAGTAGGTTTAAGAAAACATTCAAGACTGCAAATTCCCAGTTTCTTGGCCTTTCTGTTTAGACCTTTATACCTTAGATCCTAAATGCAATGCCATAAGAATGTAAGAAACCCTATATTAAGAACCTGGTAAGCTATTGCCTTATGCCTTATCACCATCACAGGATATTTTGATAGGGAGGTTGAAAATTACCATGTATGATTTTTTTTTCAAATTTCATGCTGCTCTTAAAGCAAAACAAGAGGGATTCTTGCCTTGGTCCCCTAGGTTTAGAGGCTACCACATACTACAAATATCCATGTTTATTAAGCAACATGTGGGTGCTCAGTGCTGGTACAACACAGCCGATACCCCAAAATATCTGCCCTGATGATTAGCTCTAGTCCCAGGGAAACTGGGTCCTAGGTCCCAGGGACACACTATTGTACTTCTCTTGCTCTGTGTCCCTCATGATAAAAGGACTGACCCAATGCCATTCAGGCTTGTGGGCTGTGCCACTGCTGACATCAGAGATGGGCACTGCTTCAGAATATGGAAGGTATAGGTAGCAAAACCACTTGGGTATAAGAAGAGACAAAGACAAATTAATTTAGTCAAGTCCCTCCTTTCAGATTGCAAAATCAAATATCACTTCCTGGTAGTGTTGAGCTCCCATTTTCTTGCTCCTTTGTGGGTTCCACTTGGTGGTTCCAGAAATAGGAGTTAGTGTAATATTCACTATTGCTGTAGATGGTAGCTGAGGAACGTTTTGCAATTCTAGACACTTTTGTGTTACTCTTAAATTTGTACCTTGATAGGGCTAAATGTACCGCTTGTGAATCATGATATTGATTCTTTTCTTGAACATAAATATTAAAGCATATATAATACAGACCTCAATCTGTACAGTAGATCCCATAAATACTCTATGTAGACATGTTCACAGGTTATTACCTTACTGTGGAGCCTTGGGCTGGTTGTAATTTCTCTGAGTTTGTGTTTTACCATTTGTAAAAGAAAAGTGTTGGGCAAGATGCTTTGTAAAATCTCTTGCAGCCATAAACATTATTTTTTTAATTATTCTCTTATTCATAAATATATATGCTTCCAACAAAACTTAAACATCCTTATAAAAAACCAACTGTAAACTATAGAACCTCCTATAACCTTTGCAAAACTTGTTTAAAAATATAAGCCCTTCTTATCGCTAATTTTGCCTTTCACACCTCGTTCATTCATTCATTCATCAGGCATTTATAGGGTATCATATATGACAAATATGGTGCTATACTTCAGGAAAGAACATCACAATGACTAAGTCATAGTTCGCATGTTCAAACATCTCAGAGGCCAGAAGACACACAATGAGGCTGGTAAGTTGCAATAAGGTCAGTGCCCTGAGGGCTGGGCTTGTAGAAGGAGACAACCCACAGAGCGGTGGGCACCTTATCCACCCTTATCCATTCCTTATGTCTCCTTTATCTGGTGGGTCAGAGAAGGATCTTTGGAGGAGATAGTATATGAGTGGAATCTTAATGAACAATAGTCACCACAGCCAAGAGAATGAGGAGAACACCAAGGTAGAGAGGACAGCACATCAAGGCACAGAGTCAAGAGGGAATGAGTGTGAGGAAGGCATGTGTTGGCAGAGTGTCCAGCGTGAGGCATGGCCACATGAGGCAGGGCCTGGAGCGGCAGGAAGGCATGTAGATGGACTTTAGTCTATAGGTGATGGAAAATTTTCAAAAGATTATAAACAGGGGAATGACCTAATAGATTTAGGTGATGGGTGGATCACATTTTGACAGTGGTCTAGAGGAAAAATAAATGAGCGGTGGCCAGATTAAAATCAGAGGTGCAAGTTGGGGACTGCAGACATAATCCAGGTGAGAGATTCTTAGGGCCAGGGTGGGTCAATGATGTACAAATGAAGAAGTAGTGCAGGATTGGAGTCATATTTTGGAGACAGGCGTGGATCCAATTAGGTAACAACCAAGTTCAGGGCGTCTATGCCTACACTAGTCCATTCAGTTCTCTGGTGGTGTGAACAACTGGGAGAAAACTTTTCTGCCCTGTGTTCCCAGAGTTGTATCTTTAAGAATATAATTGCCACTTATTTCACATTAGGGAGCTGAAAGAGGGACATGGACTCCTTGCATTCCTAGAGACTCACTGATCCTCATTAGCTCTGGAAGCCATGAGCAACACATTTCCAGCCTCACTTTGTCATCCCTTATGCATGCTAAAAGTGCTTTTGTGGAAGGGAGGTTAGCACCATGAAACACGACTCATGCATCTACCACATAGGTTTTCAGTTTTCAACACAGAGAAAGAGTCTGTTCACAGCTAGGCACAGCAACCACTTCAACTCAGGCATCTGCAAGTCTCTGTGCCAGTGAGTCAGAACCAGAGGTTGGTTTTTCCTTATGAAAGGCAGATGCCTTTAAAACTCAGGAGGGCAAATTCTTAGCACAACAAACAGGGGGAAATTGCCCCCAATCCCTCCAGAAACCCCTGAAAGCAGAGATAAGACCTAAGCACTCGGACGGAGTGCTCGCTTCGGCAGCACATAGACTAGCCACTTGGAAGGCAAATATTCCACCAGGGAACAAGCAGTTGCCCTTGGAAAGCTCCAGAGGGGAGTAAAGCTCTGGTCCCAGCTAGAGCTCTGATGTCCAAATGGCATTTACAGGGCTCTGTGATTTACACAGATTTATACAAGATTGAAGGCACTTTATGAATTCTGTTCCTACAATTACATTTCCGAAGAATTACTGGGGATTAGAACGTCACTATTCTCAAACACTCTGCCACATAGTTTTCTGTAAACAGTTTATACAGAAATAAAGGAGAGGGAATGATCGGTTGCCAGTCTATGTGAGCTTTTCCATACAGAGGCTCACTAAGACCAGTTCCTTCTGATTTATGTACCAACTGCCTGTAGCCAGCTGGACAACAGTCATCCTGACTCCTTACCACTTTTAGAACGTTTTAAAAGTAAGCCCTAATAAAAGGCTTCCTTTCTATTATCCCTGTCCTTTGGGATGAGGAAAATTCCCCACAGAAATTGTACACATTTTGCAAAAGCCATAAATTTTAGCAGTGACATTTTAATGTCCCAAAGTCAGTACATAATAAATGTCTCCTGTTATAAGTTAGAGCCTTTCTGGGATGTGTTGACCTTTGAAGTCTCTCCGATAGATAAGTTTCGCTCTTATTCAGAGCTACTATATATTGGTTTTAATTTCTATTAGCCACAAAATGATGAATAAAATTCTTCTCTAATAGAATTAGTGGGCTTTTTTTTAATAGCCTGATTTAATGCTCAAATGCAGTGACAAGGATCACTTTGTTTTCCTAGAACTGAAGAATTAAAAATCAAAATCACAGTTGGGGAGGGGCGTATCACAGTGAATATGCTGGAGAAATTACAGTGTCCATAAGAGTTCAAATGCACACCTTATTTAGTATTGTTACTTGGCTATTTCAGCCTACACACACACACACACACACATACACAAATAATTTTGAAATTTACTAAAACAACATCCACTGAGAATTTGATTAAAATTCTCTATTCGTTTGTAACTTTACTGATTATTCAGAATCCACTCTCTGCTATCAAAGTTGGATTTTCTGTCCCGACAAAGATTGGGTATATTTTACACATTGTTGGACACGAAGGAAACTGTAGCTCAGTCAGGGTCTGCTGACCTCTTTGACCTCCGTATTCCCTCTGCAGCCAGGTTCAGGTACTCCCCTGCTGATTCCGGGGCACCAAATGGCTCCTACACCCAGAAACAGGTCTCAAAGCTGCCTGGTGCCTGTAAGAGGAAGCCCTCATGGAGATCCTGTGGGATCTGTTAAGCACTTGGAGCTGAGGGTACTTTCTTTCCTCTGAGATTTTCTGACTGGAGCGGAAGACCCTCAGGCTTTCCGTGTATGTCCGTGTATTGACCACATGCCAGGAAAGGTCCAGATATCCACGAACCAGACAGACATGGTCTCTGCCCTCTAGAAGCAAGCTCTTGTATCTTGAAGTTAAACACCATTTGGTACAACTGAGAGAAAATTCTAGTACTGAATTTAAAAATAGAGACACAGAACTTTATAGTACGATTCCCTTGGTGTGAAAAAAAAAAAAACACAGGAGTAAACACGCACATATATATATATACTTGTATATGCTTAAAAAACATTACAAAGATCAGAGAAATACTGTAGAATGGAGAAGAGAAGGGAAACATTTTTTAAAATGTTTATTACTGAGGAGGTCAGAGAGAAGCAGAGAAAGAGGGGAGGCTCTGAAGCAGGCTCCGTGCTGACACCAGCAAGCCTGCCGTGGGATTCAAACTCATGAACCATGAGATCGTCACCTGAGCCAAAGTCTGACACTTAATCACCTGGGCCACCCAGGAACCCCGAGAAGGGAAGCATTTTTATTTTTAATATATCTCTCTATATTCTTGGCTTTTATTCTGCATAAAATAATTTTAAAGAAATTTGTCTTAGAAACCAAACACAGTATCAGGGTATGTCTTCATAAACAAACATGGAAAGGTGTATTGTTGAATAGAATGAAAAAGCAACTTAAAAGTGTATCAAGGAAGATTCCATTCTTGTAAAAACTAGAAATAGGTAGATAAGTGATAGATAGATAGATACATAGATTGATAATCAGTGGGGAAGTAACAAGTTGGGATGGGAAGTTACCTCTAGGAAATGTACTGGAGGGGAAGGCCGCTCCTTTTCTGTGTCGCATATTTCTGTAACATTGGATTATTTTTTCAGTGAGCATGAATTGATGATCAGAAGAAAATGATCTTTTAAGTAAAAAAATGTTGTGATATGTTTTATGCCAAACCACTTTAGCTGATTCTTTTTCATTTCAATAATAAAAATAACTTAGAGAATATTAGCGGAAAATATATTTTTTAAGCATAAACATTCTCTTCTCCCCTTGTAAGTCCTAAAGCAGAAAGGATTTCATGTAACTGTACGGCTCAGTTTGGAGCCAGTCCCTCTGTGGGGGTGTCAGAGAAAAGGCTCCGATGAGGTCCAGTCCAACAATGCGGGTCAGTTGACCTTCCTTTGTGCCATTTTTCCACAGCCATACCCCTGGGAAGGGCTACTTCATCAGTCTGAGGGTCTGTCTTTAACCCTTCAGCTTGGCTTTGGACCCCAAAACCTTTGCTATCTCAGGGGCCTCACAGAGATGTAGCAAGCAGAATCAGTTTTCGTTTTACTTTCAGAGCACTCATTTGAAGCTTTTCATTTTGAATTGGTCTGAAATTGGGTCTCAGACCCACACAGAGTGGCAAGCTCTTGCATGGTGGAGATGGCCCGGGCTGGCTTGTCTGTACTTTCACTTCCCACCCAGATTCCTGAGTACAGACCATGGGAGATTGCGTCAGATTCGCCAAGGCAGACCAATTAGACAATCCTGAAATCCCCTTGATGACACAGCGTGCATGAAAGCCTGTTTGTACCATATCGCATTGTTAAATTTAGATGCAGTCTGGCTATTTTACAGAAAGAGCTCTTGAAAAGAGGCAAAGAGCATGCAGAGAGATCAATCCAAGGATACAGAGAACCTGCCTGGGCCCGTTAGTCTTCACTTATTTTGTGATGCAGACAGAGGAGGAGTTCATTCCAACCTCAGCTGGTTGCAACAGAAACATTGTTTCCGTGAAGTTAGTCTGGAGAAGGAAGAGCCTTGTAGGTGCTAGGGGCTGATGGCTGCCAAGCCCACACAAGATGTAAGCTGGGAGGGGTAATTGGTGTCCTGAAACACAAGAAGTCAGTTATCCAGCACCGAATTACTGACAAAATCATGTGAGTGCTTATAACAGAGCAAATAACAAGCCTATGAATACAATCAAGTATCCCAAAAGGGACAAAAATCAAAGAGTACCAGGGACATCATTTATGTTATTAATGTTTTTAGAACACACACATCAGATAGACCTTTTCATTGATGTGGAAAAAAAATCAGACTTTGGGGATATGTTGTGGTCTATAAACTGTGAAGTTTTAAATATGCCAACAAAGGCAGCATCATCCACTTAAGACTAGTTAGTGTTTGGGAGACTGTTAGAGATTGTCTTTTCCAAGTCAAGTTGCAAAAAACTATCTGGGCATGTTAACCACCATTTGGTTTTAGAAGAGCCAGTCTTTTCCTGAGTTTTTCTAAATATTTATAGAATAGTCTCTCCATTGCTCTGTACTATGAGGCTTGAAAACTACAATCTGAGATGTACTTAAAGTTTTACATGTTGGCACCTCACAGTGCTTCATCTGATGATGCATTGACAGATACCCTCTCAGCAGAGTGGAGAGCAGCCCAGGCAGGGGTAAGGGTGAATGTGGCAGAGTGGAACACAGAATGGACTTCCATAAAGCTTTGAAAGACATGGAAATCCGAGAGCCCTAAGAAAAAACTGATGAGGCAAACCATAAGAAACTCTTAAATACAGGGAACAAATGGAGGGTTGATGGGGGTGGGGGAGATGGGAAAGTGGGTGATGGGCATTGAGGAGGGCACTTGCTGGGATGAGCACTGGGTGTTATATGGAATCCAATTTGACAATAAATTATATTTTAAGAGAAATTAAAAAATGATGAATAAAACCACCGTAATGCTTTAATAAGGATGTCAGGTACTGGGTTCATCTTTTCCACCTGTCAGTCAGGAAGGCACTGGCCCGAAATGAATACACAGACACTGAAACTGAGGATTTTGCATTCCAGAACCTATAAATTTATCTCTGACTTCATCTCAGAGTACTGTAGTGAATTACACAAGCAGAAAAAAGAGAGGAGCCCAAAATAGAAGAAAAAGAAATGAGTTGCATAAGAAAGTAAAGAATTATCCAAAATTAGATATCATGTTATAGTGTGTTATTTTGTGTTGATAATACTTTATGTTAATTAAGCAGAGCACTTTTATCAATATTTATTTTTAGTCAATTCTTTTAAATACTTATCTGTCCTGATGTATAGATTTTTAGTAATATCCCTTTTTACATGGTTCTGATTTGTCACCTCTATTCCAAAGTCCCTAACAAATTTTGCATTCCATTTGTAGTTCTATTGCTTCAGCCACATGTCTAAAATGACAAGAAACCAGGGGCACCTGTGTGGCTCAATCTGTTAAGCATCCTACTCTTGATTTCAGCTCAGGTCATGATCTCACATTTTGTGAGTTCAAGCCCCATTGTTGGGCTCTGCGCTGACAGT
>NC_043706.1:90974761-90990573 GCF_006229205.1 Suricata suricatta | reverse complement strand
TTCTCAGGTTTTCCTTAAGGTGCTGAGAAAGTTTAGGCAGATCATATGTTGTACTTCTGTCTCAATTTTCTCATCTGTAAAACAGGAGAACAGTACTGATCCACGAAACAGGGCTATTTTCTAACTGTAGGGGGAAATATTTATCAGAAAGTACTGCCAGATTATTAAATCGAAATATTTGATTTTGTGGGGTCAGTCTTAGCATTGAACCTTTCACTTAAAAGAAAATCTTTATTAAAATGAGGAAAATGTGTCATTTTAAAATTCACTTTAAAAAGTAAGGTTTTTTTTAATTGTATTCAGGTAACCAATAATACCACCATGATTATGAATCAATTTACCTGTAGAAAATGGCTAACTTTGGATACATGTCCAAGATTCTTCAGGGTGCTCATCATTAACACTATCTCAATGGCACCCAGATAATTCTGGTGACATTTGGTACCTACAAAACAAAGGAATGTGGAGGTTTGGGGATTTTGCCTTACTAGATGACACACAGTATAGGAAATAGAACCAAAACCATTTCCAAGCCCATTGTTCCAGTAGAACCAATTCCATTTTCTGTGTACCAGGCTTATATAGGTATTTCATATCAAGTCTCCACAAAGCATATTCTATAGATCTGGAAAAGATAGTGTAAATATTTCCTTTAGACATTCTTCATATGCCTCAGCTCCATCACCTCACCAAGTCACCACCCAAGTTGGTTGAATTTCTGTGGTGTGATATATGACATGGAATCATTGTATTCTATGTTACATAAAATGTTAATGCTTTGGTAAGCAATCATGAAACAAGAGGCGAGCAAAGCTTCTGCCCAAAAGATACAGATCTGTTAAAAGGGGTTAAGACCTGGATTCTTCCCTGACTCTCCTCCTTCATAAGGCTGGGTTAGGCACCTTTCCTCTGCCCTCCTCCATCATCCATACTTACGGCACTGCTTAGTAGTTCTGTGCACCGGTATCTGTTTTCTTTACTAAACTGAGAGGCTCTTACCATTAAAGCCTGTACTAGGTGAATATGCAAAAACTGTAACGTCTCCTTTTTTTCTTCTCTTTGATTAATATCCATTCTTATATCCAACAAATATTTTAAGCACCTACTATGTGCCAGCCACCTAAATACATTATCTTATTTAATCTTTACAGCTCTGCTGTTACTCCCACTTTAAAGATAAAGAAATAGGGTGCCTGGGTGGCTCAGTCAGTTAAGCATCTGACTCTTGATTTCGGCTCAGGTCAGTTTGTGAGATCAAGCCCTGTATCGGGCTCTGCACTGAGTGTAGACCTGCTTGGGATTCTCTCTCTTTCTTTCTCTCTGCCCTCCCCAACTCACACATACTCTTTTGCTCTCTCTCTCTCTCTCTCTCTCTCTCTCTCTCTCAAAAAAAAAAAAATTAAAAAATAATAAAGATAAAGGAATAAGAAATTAAGTCACTTTCCCAAGTTCAGTGAGAAAATTTTTTTTAAAAAGGAGGAAATCAGGACTTAAAACTAGATCTCTCTGGCATCAGAGTCAATACTTTTTCTCTATCATGTTTCTTCCCAGGTCTAAGCTGTTACATAAAAAGCTGGAAATAATGGAAATAATACTGAAGGAAGAGTATGTATGAGCTTTTTATTTGGGAGGAGCTGGATGGCAATCTGAGATACTGTGGAAGATTTAGGCACTCTATGTAGATATAATACAGCACATCCTAATGTAGTTTGCAAACCTTTAAATAACACTACAGCAGGTCATTTCTATAAAGCCAAGATACCCAGAGGAAGAGTGGAAGAACCCAGTGTAAGGGCCATTAGGAGACAGAACAGTGCAGAACCTGGGGAGTAGGCTCCAGTCAGGGCTGGAAACCAGGACAGTTTCAGAGAAAAGATTTTGAAGTAAAACAGTGCCCTTAAGGCTGATCTCTACAGCTGGGAAAGGAGAATTCAAGACTTACAGGAACAGGTACCAATTAACATTTGGCAGGAAGGCAAAAAAAAGCCTCAGGAAAATGCCAAGGATTTCATCAGGATAAACTTGTACAAGAATGTTAAGTTCAAGAGCACCAGATGGCATTTTCTGAGGTACTTGGTATTATAAGCAGAGATTTCTGATACAGGCATTTCCTCAGAGACAAGAAAAGTTGTCTGCAGAATTTTATTTGAGGACTGATAAGTGGCACCAAAGGAAGCCACATACACATGACCATTCCTTGTGGAGACATGAGCCAGACAAGGAAGCCAATTCCTTTCTTCTGCCTGGATTTGTTTTCTTTGGTTTCTTAACGCTTACAGGTAATAGGCAAGCTCAAAAAAAAATAATAAAATTTTGGTATCTTTTAGGAAACACACTTGTCATGTCTCTCTCTGGAAACCATCCTTCCATGAATCTGGAACTCTTTCTGCTATCATTCGATCTATCAAAGAAGAGAAGATGGAGATTTTCTCCTGGTTAACCTGTGGCATAAGCAGAAAGCTTTTGAGGCTCTCTGAATAATTTGGAAGAAGCATTCGAGCAATTTATTTCATTCTTGTTAATAAATAGCCAATGTTTTTCAAGATGCTAAAAGTAGGACATTTGTTTCTCTACTGTATACACAAAGGTCTCCTGTATTTGTGTCCTTCCACACTCATTTCCTTTGCTCTCCGTCTCCGGGCCCCACCCCCTCACCCTGCCCAAGCCTGAAACATCTTCTTCTGTCTCCTCCGGTCCCTTTCTAACTTCCACCTCTCTGTAGTCTTCCATATGGCCTCACATGCTTCAAATAAAAGCCCATTGTCCATCTGACAAATTGCTTTTCTCTCTTTCATATCCCTCCTTATGAGTCACATCCCCTGGAAGTCCATCTTCCTTTTGGATGTCTTTCTTTCTGAACCACTTCAGATCCTGAAATGATGAAGAGAATTGTAACAATACCATATTTCCCTGACTTCTTTGTCACGTAAACACTCTCCGAAAACTTCCTTCAGAGATTTTCCAGCCTTTTCCTTTTATGATGTCCTTTGAGGGACCGTTAGAAGTCCAAGAGTCAGGGATGCTGTGGGATTTTGCTTAGATTCTTGAGTGTCACTTAGCATTTGAGTGCAGTAGCAGTAAGAGAAAGAGAGTGCAGTAGCAGTAAGAGAAAATATGCTTTTGATGAGCAAAAGCATATTTATTTATAAAATGGATTGAAAAGTCCAAAGGAGCCTATCATATTTCAGAACAACATGCAGTGAGAAAGATCTAGACGAGGGCTGTCTTTCACTGAGGGGAGACCCGCATAGACTGGAGCCCTAAGGAAGGAAGAAGAGGGAGGACAGGTGTAGGTTTGAATCTCAGCTTCATCACTTAATAGCAAGTTGACCTCTCAAAACCTCAGGCTTCTCTTCTGTAAAATGGGAATAATAATCTGACTTGAAGTTTAAGTGAGATAATGTGTGTGTTGCCTAGCATGGTGCTCGCTCTAAGGTGAATGTTCAGGTAAAGAGGACTACGATTATTAGATGCCAAAAGGGGCATCTAGAGGGTATGTGGATGTTTAGAGAGTCAGACAGCAACAAACAATCTAACACAAAGTATCAGGCATTAGAAACAGATGGGGGTGGTTCTCCACTCTCTGGGAAGCCAAGAACCTAGCCCAGAGAAGCTGCGAGACTAGTGCAGTGCTGGGAGTGACCCTGGCTCAGCACCTGAGTCAGGATCCACAGATGGGGACCTGATCACACAAGGCAGAAGTCCATCCATCGGAAGAAGGAGTCAAGATCTGGCAGGACAGCCTAAACGATGCCTCCGTGCTGAGTTCCCTTCAAGCTCCTTGGGTCCCTCTTGCCTCAGACTAGGATTGATTTCTAGACTAGAGTGGGCTGGTGGGGCGCAGGAGTGAAGTGAGCAGGACCTTTCCTTAAAAGTCTGACAAACTCTGTTCCTTTTCATCATGTGGCAAATACACAAATATAAAATTATCAGAAAATGAATCATTGGGAGAAGGCAGTTTGAATTTTGTCCAAGACAGATGTGTTTGAAAAGACTCTTTCCTCAGAGGGAAGTTCTTAGGTTTCAATATTCTATTCTACCCAACAAGTTCCAGAACTTTCTCTCTGTTATCTTGGTTGCCTGCCTGAGCAATTGTTCTGCAAATCCTCCCGCTGAATCTGTCTTCTGTTCACTCCTGGCCCAAAAGAGGTTTAAACTGATCTTTATATTTCATTCATTAACATTCTTTCTGATTCAGAAGCACACAGATGACCCCTTGAGTGTATTTTTATTAATGTGACAGAGAAGCATTATTGTTTAAAAATACACTTATTTAGGGGCACCTCATGGCTCAGTAGGTTAAGTGTCCGATTTTGGCTCACGTCATGATTTCACAGTTTATGGGGTTGAACCCTACATCGGGCTCTGTGCTGTCAGCTCAGACCCTGGAGCCTGCTTCAGATTCTGTGTCACTGTCTCTCTCTGCTCCTCCCTCACTCACACTCTGTCTGTCTCTCTCTCAAAAAAAAAAAATTTTAAAAGTAAGAAAGTGACATGTTTTAGATGATTTCTTTTGTTACATAGATGTTATGAAATAACATTAGACTATAATATTAGACTATATGTATTAGACTATAGACTTATGTATATCAACATATTAGAGTATAAAGGAGTACTTTCTGAAACTTATACAAATTTTCTTTTCCTGAGTGTTCTGAATCTTGCATCAAGGCACCTAATCTGCTGGTGGTTGTTAATGTTGTTTTATAATCCCCCAAAAGTGTTTCCTGCCAGGATCTCCCTGTATACATTGGTCACTCAATAAATACTACGAACAGACTGACAAAATCTGAACTTTACATTCGCAATGATTTACTTTTCATTTTGTGCTTACTTACTGGCAATGTTTAAGGAAATGTCTACTTGATTTTTCCCTGTGAAGGAGAAATAGCTGTTACTTGTAAATCAGGGGAAACCCTGGAAAATCCATGAAGTGGGCAGGGGCTGGATTAGGACAGAGAAGGAGTCAAGGATTATGCTGGGCAAAGAGGCTTAGGTGTTTTCTCCACAACTCCTCACTGAGTTGTCTGGGCACTCTATACCTATCATCTACAGCCATAGAATAGAAAGTTTGTTTTCAGGAAGTGGCTAGTGGAATTTCCCAACTACAGACAGATAATCTAGTAGGTGGGGCAAATGGAGAGTTGTTAATCACCTCTGGGTTATGACAGAGAGTATCCATAAGTCTTCAAAAGGGGCACATCATCATAAGGGATTCACTTCCCTGAACAAGACTAGAGGAAGCCCAGGAATACTTCCCTAAGAAACTTAATTTTTAAAACCCCACAGCCCTTAGGTGCTGGACTAAAAAGAGAGAGAAATGACCCCAAACCAAAAGAGTACAATTCAAAAACTGGTCAATGGTTTTATAAATACAAAGAACAAACTGAAGGTTGCCAGAAGGAAGGGAGTTGGGGGGATGGGCAAAATGGGTGAAGCGGGGTGGGAGATACAGGCTTCTGGTTGTGGAATGAGTAAGTCACACAAATAAAAGGCATGGCACAAGGAGTGTAGTCAATGATACTGTAATAGTGGTGTATGGAGGCAGATGATAACTACACTTGAGGTGAGCATAGCACAACTTGTGGAAAAGTTGAATCATGATGTTGTACACCTGAGACTTATGTAATATTATGTGTCAACTGTACTCAAATTTAAAACTTAAAAAGCAAACAGGTCAGTGGTGTCTGCAATAATGGAAGGAATTTATATCTTTACTGCCATCTTTTTTTGTCCCTCCTTTTCATGCTTTGTAGTGAAAGTAAGCAAATTTTATGCCCTTGGTACACGTTATTTGTTGAGTGGAGGACAAAAGAGTCAGGCTTTAAGTCCTTTTTCTGTCTCACTTACTTGGAGAAGAGGCTTTATTTGGAGTACGTGCTGCTGGTGCTCAGGCCCCCAGTGTCTGCCGCCTTGGGTGGGAGAGCTTTCCAGGACCTCTGCACCAGGCATTGCACTGCCCCTCTGGACCACCTAGTTGGGGGTGCCCTCTTATTGGAAAAGAAGGCCTCCCTGTATGGGCGGAGGGGGTATTTAAAATACCAGGATGCTGAAGAAGACAAAACTCAATGGTGTACTTTGTCAAGGAGTAAAGAAAAATAAAATGGAAAATAATTCTTTTTCTCCTCCAAATGAAACCATAATTAAAACTGGGAGGCATCGAGGTTTCATTTCACTGCTCTTATTCCAAATCTATATCACTTGTACAAGTCAAGGAGGAAGAAAGTCATCCAAAGAAAAAGGTTTGCAAAGAGATGTGCTTAGATTCCACTGCCAGATAAAATTCCCCACAGACACCTAAGTCTGCACATTTGGAATATAAATGGTGAGGAAGTGCAGAGATTTTTGAATATGCATTTAAAAACGTTTTTTAATGTTTTATTTATTTTTGAGAGAGAGAAAGGGACAGCGTGAGCAAGGGAGGGTCAGAGAGAGAGAGGGAGACGCAGAATCTGAAGACAGGCTCCAGGCTCTGAGCTAGCTGTCAGCACAGAGCCCGATGCAGGGCTCAAACCACGAGATCATGACCTGAGCCAAAGCCGGATGCTCAACCGACTGAGCCATGCAGGCGCCCCTGAATATGCATTTCTAACTCTTAAGTATATGAGGTCCTCCAAAAATTTCCTCCCAGGTTAATGGTCTCTGTAGACCCTATTCTGCCCTTGACACAAAATTTTCACCTGACCCTTTCCCTCCCGTGAAAATGAGCCCATCAAAGGGGGCTTATTTTATTTGAGAACAGAAGTCTAAAATAAGACTTTTTTGGGGAACTCAGCTATGTGGATAAGAAGCCTTCTAGAATCCTGACCCTTGTTTGCTTTGGCTCTAAGCTCCTGTGTTGCATTTTCTAGGCAGACTTTCTGACTGCTTCTTTTGACACCAGTGGGGTCAGGCCAGGATATTTTCGTTTAAGTGAAACCTCTTTTTTTCTCCACCAACTAATCCAAAGTAATTTATTATTTCCTCTTGCATTTACTTTCTTTCTTTTTCTATTCTTTCTTCCATTTTCTATTTCGCTTATCTCTTAACTTGTATTCTTGATACCCTGGGCTTCCTGTGTTTCCCTTTAACCCGCCTCACCCCATTCCATACCATCATTTCGTCTGTATGAATGTAACTCAGTAATATAAATATAATATGAGATAAGTGTACCTCAGTGGCAATGAACCACTTAAGCCTTGTCTTGCATCTTCCCCATGAGACAACTGAACTGAAGACTGTCATAGGGTTTGCTTCGAATCCCAAACATACCCACTTCAAAAATGTTAACATTTGATTGGACAATAGAATGAGAGGAAAAATGATCACTCTGTAGCTGAGATGACTATTTCCCACTCTTTGAGGAGATTAAATATATCTACTTTTAAAAAATCTCAAGCTACCTGACCATACGGCATACTAGCATCTTATAAGATGTGGAAGAACCACCCCCCCATATCATCAATATTCATCAAGGTTTATACCACATTGAAAATCCTTAATGTCTTCCAAGTTAAACTGAAGAAAACTAGGCTTATTTGATCTGCATCTGCTACTCCAATCTGTCCATTCAAGTTCATCTCTATGCTATTGTTATATATGCTGAGTGAAGGGCTTTGTTGTATCTTCCCTCTCCTTAGCAAAGCATTCTACCTCATCTGAGCATAACATTTTTGCTTTAATTATGACCCTTGATTTTAAACTTTTTATTCCCTGGAGGAATAATTTGGCAACCTTGGCCAATCTTATAAGAATTCACAGATGCTGCTTTGAATAAAACAGTTCATAATGGTATAAAAGAGGCTTTCGACTCTTAACTTTCATCTCAACATATGAGGTGGGTGGTGGGGGAGGGAGGACGGGGATCAATGGCCAAAATCAAGTTTTGATCCCAGCTCTAACCCAAGCCACACCCACCATCTAAACACCATCCAAAGCAAGATCATTTGTCAGCACTTCATTCATGAGCATCGTAATTAAGATGCCACAGTTCACTTCTGGTATCAAAGGTTTGTTTCAGTGGAAATAACTTATATAGCATCTTCTTTGTGAAGAATCGGGAAGGTCCATTTGGAATCTAGACTTTGAACACTGTGGTCTGAACACAGCCCTGTGCTGCAGAGCGGAAAGCACGGTGCGGCCCCCTCGGGCATGGGGGCTGCAGATGTCACACAGAGCCCAGTGAAATGAAGAACTTGAACAAGCTAGGAAAGAAAGTGAAGAGGAATGTTTTCCCTTCTGACATATCTCTAACAACTGTGTCTAACCTGAAAATGTGGCTCCAATCCTTTTCAGAACTATGATTTTCTTTACAGCAAAGTTCTAAAAACTTAGTTTCTTTTGATTTTTCCCCCCCTGGCAGGAAAATGACACATTTGGGGCCAAGGCATTAAAGCATGGTCTCTTGGGAGAGGGGGAGGGGGGAGGGCTATCTATTGCTTTCCAGCCCACAAACAGTTGCAGGTGCAAAAAATGTGCACACGAAAAGGGAGGTCTGGTAGAGGCCTCTTTTAAACTGCGGCCTTTTAAGTTCAATAAATCTCTTTGCTCTTCCTTTTGTGAGCCGTGTGCTTCCCTCCCACGCTCAAATGCACATCCTGATCCTCAATGTGGCCTCCAGAAGGAATCTTCATGTTTGTTGTGAAGTTTTCCGTAATTACATAATCAGTGAAGTCTGTGAGTTCGCGTTGAGGAGGCTGAAAAATGCAAGCCTGAGGATTACAGTAACATAATTAGATGGCTTCCTGGAAGAGCCAAGTGATTTTTGCCCTGGGCCAGACTCTGATTGGCTGCCCCTGGAGGCCTTCCTCTTGCCCAGTGAATCACAGCTCGATGGACATTTCTGCCAGCCAGCCGCCCCAAGGTGTTTCACGGTGTTTGTGTGTGTTGTGGGTGAACTCTGCATACACACTGTGTGTCGACTTGATTAAGAAGGCAGGAGCCACAAAACCAGAAGGCTGTGGTTTCTAGAATGCCTTTGTGTCTGTGTGGTGACAGGGCCAGTGCTTAGCTTGTCTGGGCCGCGGTACCTTGACTCATCCGGCAGTGTCTAGAAGCCTTGATTCCTTGCCTTGGGGTTTTAGGGGCAGGAAGAAAGAGAAGAAAGGAAAGACCACAGCTGAGTTTTGGGTGTGTGATAGAATTTGGTACCTGATATGCATCATTTCTTGTGAATTTTTCCCAAGTCAGCTGGATATTGACGATTGATTATATGTTAAAAACCAAACAGCCAGAAATAACCTTTTATTTATCTGCCATGTTGATCCCATAGCATCCACTTTCCTGGTACCCAGCAATCTTCTGAAATGATTCTTCATGGGCTCTCTGAATTCTCACTCTCTCTCTTTCCCTGGTGTTCAGGTTTGTGTGTATGTTTTCTCCTGGTTAGTCATGACACACAAAAAGACTCTAGGAATTTTTTAAAAGCAGAGGCAAAGGTGTGACAGCAGATGACTATGTTTTAAATGAAAATAGTTGTGTCATGTAGAAAAAACCTTACACAGCTACCCTGTTATTTAGCTGGTTTCCATAGAGCTTCCGTGGAAACCACCAACCACCCATCAGAGAGAATAGCTGTAAAATGAGGAAACATGGCTATGAGGGAAATCTCTCCCTTTATTTTATTCTGTAATAAAGAGCGAGAACCTTAGATTCCATAAGTGATGCCAGAATTTAACATTTTATTTTATTTTTTACATTTATTTTGAGAAAGAGAAAGAGCATGCATGCAAGTGGGGCAGAGGCAGAGAGATTGGGAGAGAGAAAGAATCCCAAGTAGGCTCTGCACTATCAGCATAGAGCCTGATGCGGGGCTCAAATTCACAAAACCTGAGATCATGACCTGAGCTGAAATCAAGAGTCCGATGCTTAATCAACTGAGCCACCCAGGCGCCCCTACATTTGATTTGGAAGAACACAAATGGGAAGAAAGGTAGATCGCAAGTGGTAACAGTTCAAAAGTATGAGAACTGGTCCAATGACCAGGCATGGTACTCAGCAAGCACACAGCAAGCTTGTTTATTTTGTTCAGTTTGCTACCATTTATTCTAACTTCATAAACTTTTATAGGAAGCACACTCTCTGTTTTTATACATTCTCTTTGAGTTTAAATAACTTAAATTACTTTCTTAAATATTTGAAAGAATCTATTGGAAGATAAACTGAACTTTGTGTCTTTTTGAGAGATAACTCTTTGGTAACACATTTTGTTTTTTTGAAAACACCTCTTCTTGACTCTGTCTTTACCAAATTTGAGCTCCAAAGGATAACAGTTAATGATATCTATATACTAATGTTTCCTTCTTTGTTTTATAAAATGAAAGGTGATAACAAAAATTAAATTTTCAGTATTTCAAATTGGTGGTGCCTGGGTGGCTCAGTTGACTAAGCGTCCTACTTTGGCTCAGATCATGATCTTGCAGCTTGTGAGTTCAGGCCCCATTGAGCTCTGTGCTTACAGCCCAGAGCCTGAAGCCTGCATCGGTTCTGTGTCTCCCTTTCTCTCTGCCACTCCCTCACTTGCTCTCTCTCTCTCTCTCTCTCTCTCAAAAATGAATAAATATTAAAAAAAATTTTAATTATTTCAAAATGATTATAGTTGTTTTCTTATTAATCAAATGTATGATAAAATAAATAAAAACTTAACAAATCAAATACGTTTGGCAAAATGGTACTTTAACCATGATTCAGGTTAGAAAGAGGTAGACTCATGCTTATGCACAAAGAATAGTATGATAACTGTTAACAGAATAGTGAGAGGGGAAAAAAGACCTTTTCCTATAGGTTTAAATATCCTTGTCAAATGGTGACATTTATAATAGACGTTATGAGTTAAATTAATGATTTTTCAATGTTTTCACTATCCATAATATATCCTTAATCTCAGGATAATTAGTGACTAACTCCCTATAAAATTGATTATGTATGAAACCTCAACAGAAGAGAAAACCTCCATTCTCATATTGCTACATAATAATATACTGACATATTACAAATTATTAATATAAAAATAAACCAGAACAATTTAGTCTTATTTTATCTAACTGTTCAACACAGTTATCTATGGCTATGTATCAAGTTATCCCAAAACTTCATGGCTTAAAACAACAAACGTTTATCTTATAGTTTCTATGGTTCAGGAATCTGGGCATGGCTTAGCTGGATATCTCTGGCTAAGGTCTCTTACAGGGCAACAGTCTAAATGTTGGTTGGAGCTCAACTGGGGGAGGATCCCCTCTGAGTCCACTGGACTGAGTACTCAGGTATTTCCTAGCTCTTGTTTGGAGATACCATTTTCTCACTAAGTGGCCCTCTCCAGTGGGCAGCTTACAACATGGCAGCTATCTTCCTCAGAACAGGCCAGTAAGACCGTAAAAAAGGGCAAACAGGATGGAAGCCATGTGCTTTTTGTATTCTAATCTTAGAAATAATAGTCCATCTCTTTTGTTATATTTTACCACTTAGAAGCAAGCTACTAGATACAGTCTGTACTCAAATGGAAGGGATTACATAATGGCACAAATATCAGGAGGTAGGGATCGTTAGGGGCCATCTTAGAGGCCAACTACCAACTTATTATCCACAGAGTTTCTTGTTTCTTTTTTACAATTACTTAAAGGCCCCAGAGATAATCAGAAATTTAGTCTTCTGGAAGAAATAGTAAAAGATTTCAGTAAAAGGCAGTATTTTAGCTTTCTACTAGTCCAAGATTCTAAATTGTTAGTAGATACTTCTCTCCAGCAGTTATGGTACTTCCAAAACCATTGCTTTTGACAATTAGCATACATTGGAGTAATCCTAGAGACATTGGCAGAGATAAATCATCCATATCTAAATTAAATGAAAGTCCACTTGACATTAGCTATCATATTAATGATATAATAAGTATAGTTAGTTATCTATTGCTATCTAACAAATTGTCCCAAACTTAATGGTTTATTTATTTTCCCCCCAAAATTAATGGTTTAAAACAAATAAATACTTGTTTTCTTACAGAGTTTTTTTTTTCTTTTAAATCCAAGTTAGTTAACGTATAGTATAATAATGGTTTTTAGGAGTAGAATTTATTGATTTATCATTTACGTAAAACACTCAATGCCCATCGCAACAAGTGCCCTCCTTGATGCCCATCCTCCATTTAGCCCATCCCCCCCTCACCTCCTCTCCAGCAACCCTCAATTTTCTCTCTGTATTTAAGGGTCTTTTGTGGTTTGCCTCCCTCTCTTACAGAGTTCTGTGGATCAGGAATTTGGGAGTAGTTTAGCAAGGCTGTTCTGTTTGGTGTTTCTCAGGAGGCTGCAGTATCCAAAGGACCGACTGGGGCTGGAGGATGCACTTCCAATGTGGCCACTCATATGGCTGGCAATGTATTGCTTGTTCTTATCAGAAGACTTCTGTCCCTCATCATACGGGCCTCCACAGGGCTGCCTGAGTATCCTCAAGACACGCCAGCTGGCTTTCCCCAGAGAGAGAAAGAAATCCAAATTGATTGTGAGGTTTGAAATTTGAAACATACTTCAAATGATTCTTATCTTAGTGTTTGTCCATGTTGCAGACACAAATATGTGATCTTCAGAGTATTAAATTTTACTATACAGAACTACCATGCTAAATAATTCAACAAACGTTCATCCCCCGCAAAAGGACAAGAAGCCCTGTTGCTCCTAGAAGTAAAAAAAAAAAACTTCCATAAAACTGTGATATTTGATTACCAACCATCAAATTGCAATGCAAATTCACTGGACCTATCCCTGTCTCCTGCCCTGTGAATCTCTCAGATGTACTATAGGATCGTCAATACACAAACAGCAGAGGAATGGCAAATCAATACTTTGGGGTGGCTTTAAGAAAATGACAACATATATAATCAAATATCCAAAATGCCTTGTGAGATCTTATCCATAATACAAAATAAGACCAATGCCAAAGGGCACAACAAAATATTTGGAGCTCACACTGGTAGTGAGACTTGGCTTGTTATGACAGGTAGATTGGCTTTTAACCAGTGGAGACTCAAGACCAAAGTGTGGTGCTCAATAAGAGTCTGTCTCATAGCAGCAAAGTCTCTGATAATCTGTTTATTAAAATCTATCCAGAGACCGCCAGGAACACACCTGTAGTAAAAGAAAAAAAAAAGTTAGGTTGATTTACCCCACTGGAACAAGAGACAATACAAAGCAGAGGAAATGTCGATTGAGTCAAAAGAGGAAGAGCTTAGGATACACTACTTATAGGACCAGGGGTGGGGGGGGGTGGGGGGGGGCCTGGAATTAGTCTGAAGATGGTCTTGGCATAGATTGTTCAGAATTTGTAAACCAGAATTTGTACATCATTCTATCAATGGTCCTATCTTGGAACTGTGGACCTGAACAAAGAGGTATTAAACCATTTGACCTTAGGCCATTTGCTTCCTTCACTAGTCATAGTGCAGACAATTTTTTTACCTACAGTTTGCTTCAGCTCTCATCCTCAAATCTATATAAAGGAATCTAAATTAGCCCTCCTTTGTGTTGTATGATGAGGCCTTTAGCTCAGGTGTATCTGATGAAAAACTCCCCTCTCTTTACTTATGCTGTTTGCTATGCCTAACAAAACTCACTCCCAAGTTTGGGGGAAAGGAAGAGCTTGAAGCAGGATTAATTCTGTCATTGCCTTCGCACACAGTGTTTTCTCTAATCATAATTCCATTGCAAAATTCTACTCTTTCTTTAATATCCAGGTCAAAATCTCATCCATTATAAAGTGTTTTCCAATGTCTCTCTCTCTCTTTTCCTCCCCATCTTCAGCCCTCCATCCCTGACTTGGAAGATAAAATTATGTTCCATTTTTGTATTCCTGGTGCCTAGTAGTGTGTTTGGTACATAGTAGATGCTTAGTAGATATTTTTGAATTCCATTGGTAACATCTAATTAATTTGGCAGTGGGTATTATTAAAATACTTTGACATTTCTGTATTTCCGCTCCTCCTCAGTTCTCTTCTCTGATTTCCTATTGCACAATTTGGCATTGTTATTCTCTGATGGTTTACAGATAATAATTTTGGTTTGTTTTTTTCTTTTATTATAATTATTAATAGATTGGGGATTCCTGGGGATTGGGATAATTTACTTATTTAGTGTTCTCTACCCCATTCCCATGCCCTTCATACTTAAGACCATTCTCATACTCCCCAGATATGTGTGGGTTTTGATTATATTTTGAAATATTAACTTACATTTTCTCCTGAATTTCCTCCACCCCTCATTTACTCCCATTCAGCTGGCTTCAAACTTCATTGCCTCAGGGAAAGTTTGAGGCCAGTTTAGAAGCAGGAGTAGAGCAGTGAATGGAGAAAGTCTGGTGCGGTAAATGAAGAATAGGATTTCTAGGTATAGACAGAGCAGCTGAATAAATGGGGAGAGCAGATGACTGTCAGGTCCCTCTTTCACTGCTCGGAGCTTCAAAAAAAAAAAAAAAGAAAAGAAAAAAGATGGGGCTGAGAATGTGGAGAGTAGAGAGAGGTTTCTGAGAGTCTGGACTAGTGTGGACTCACTTCCTGCCTAGAAGGCAGTAATTACGAGGTGGTAAAAAACTCTCAGAGAGGAATGGATACAAGGTATATCTAGGCTGACTAAATGGGGACAGTCTTTTTTTTTTAAGTAATTTTTTATTTTTTTATTATTTTATTTTATTTGTTATTTTAGAGAGAGAGAGAGAGTGCAGGCAAGTGGGGGAGGGGGCAGAGGGAGGGAGGGAGAACCTCAAGTGGGCTACACGCTCATCTTGGAGCCCGTTGTGGGGGGGGGGGCTCAATCCCACAACCCTGGGATTATGACCTGAACTGAAATCAAGAGTCAGACACTCAACTGACTTAACCACCCAGACTCCCCTGACTAGGGACAGTCTTACAAAAAGTCCTTTCACTCATGGTATCATGTTAGGTCCCTGGACAGTGTGAGATGCATTCTTGGGGTAAGTGAGGATGCTAGAAAGATTGAAAATAAGAGGGCTAACAATAAAAAAAGTTAAGCTGCTTTAATCCATAGGGAACATGCTGTTCTTGCACACCTGAGTATGTGGGAATTTATATCTGCTACATTTGTTTACTTGATTCATCTATTAATTATAAACTTGGTAAAATTACTATCACATCCTAGGAAAAAAATGTTTATCTCACTATGTTAAAAATGAATTATTATATAATTTTGGATCCTAGCTCTGCCACTAATTGCTGTATCTTTGAAAAATGTATTTCACTTTTTAAAAGTCTCAAGTGCGTCATATATTTTAAAAATAGCTAAAATATATTATCTACCTTGTTGGGAGTGATGTGAAGAAAAATGGAGATTACTATCTATAAAGTGCTTTTGGCAAAGAAACTACAATGATAACTAACATATATTTACAGTATAGAGGTTTTTTTAGGACTGAAGAACCTTAATATTCATGGATGCCAATTAGTAATAATTTTATAATATCAAATATTTACAATTAAAAAATCCTTTTCCTCCCACACATTTATTTCCCTTTCAATAAGTAATTAATAGTTTCAAGGAAAATTCAGCAATATTTAAGAAGAAATGAACAAAAATAGTGCCTTAATTTTTAAAAATCTTGACTAACAAATACTGAATAGGAAGAAAGTTATGCATCAGAGACTTTTTGGACATTAGAAACATGTAGATAAGATGAAAACACAAATAAGTTATGAGATACTGCATATTATAGTTAAATTAAGACTGAATTAAGTTGCATATACTCACATATTATATGCCCATGCCAGAAAAGTAGTCTTATTTTTTTCCACGATGAATTTATAACCTATATGTCAATGAAATCTAAGGTTTTGCTGATAG
>NC_043706.1:90972594-90974661 GCF_006229205.1 Suricata suricatta | reverse complement strand
GGTGTCTTATTCCTAACAATCACCTTTCTACCACAACCGGGTTTATGTTAATGAAGTGACTTTTGGTAGCACCTGAGGATGGGGGCTGGTTGCCAGAGAACAACCGTGATTGGAGGGTGGGAACTTTCAGTCCTACCTCCCTCAAAGGCCCTGGAAGGGAGAGGGGCTGGAGCTTGATTCAATTTGCTAATGATTTAATCAACCATAGCTGTGAAATGAAGCTCCTATAAAAGCCCAAAAGAGGAGGGGATTCAGAGCGTTTCCGGGTTAACAAACACCAGAAGATGAGAAGAGAGTGACATGCCTGAAGAGGACATGGGAGCTGAGCCCCTTCCCCATAATTTTCCATGTGCATCTCTTCCATCTGGCTGTTCCTGAATTATATCCTTCTATTAGAAAGCCCTGTGATCTAGTAAGTAGATGTTTTCTTGAGTTCTGTGAGCTGCTCCTACAAATTAATTGAATCCAAGGAGGGGGTTGTGGGAACCTCTAGCCAATCTCCGAAATGCACTGGTGACCACCTGGGCTTGTGATTAGCATCTGAGGGGGTGGGGCAGGCCTGTGGGACTGAGCCCTTAGCCTGTGGATGGTGCTTGGTGATGTGTAGGACTCACTTCCCACATATTGGAATGGGTGATCAGAACCCCTTTAAAGTGGTTGTCTGAATGTCTTTTTCTTTTTTAATGTTTATTTGAAGAGAGAGAGAGAGAGCGAGAGTGAGTGCAGGCGGAGAAAGGGCAGAGAGAGAGAGAGGGAGAGACAGAATCTGAAGCAAGCTTTGGGCTGCCAAGTTGTTAGCAAGGAGCCAGACGCTGGGCTCAGACTCTCAAACAGTTAGATCATGAACTGAGCTGAAGTCGGATGCTCAACCACTGAGCCACCCCGGTGCTCTTGTTTGAATGTCTTTTTAAAGTCTTTTAAATTTTCCACCGTAAAGACACCTGAGTTTCAGGGGCACAGTTACTGAACTTAAGACACTGTAAGTAAGACACAATTACTGAACTTACGAGTTAGGCATTAGGGTTCACAATGTTTAATGTCACATGTTTTTCAGAACTGTAATCTAAATTCCTCTTCTAAGTCAATCTCAGGAAAAAATGGAGAGGAGGAAGGTATATGTAGGCTATCAACATTTTCTTTTCTGAGAACTGCTCTGTGTCCAGTAGAATGGTAGTCTTTATTTTTAACATTGTCTCATGTAATCATTGTAAAGTGCCATCTGTTGGGCATATATCACATTTCCAGATGAAGAAACTGAAACTCAGAGAATTTAAGTTTATTTATTCTGAGAGAGAATGCAAGCTTGGATGCAGGGGAGGGGCAGAGAGGGAGTAAGAGAGCTAGTGCTTGTGAGCAGGGGAGGGACAGCAGGAGAGAGAGAAGCTCACGCTGGCACCTTGCTCTCCTCTAGGAGCCCAACTCAGGGCTTAAACTCAAGAATCTTAAGATCATGACCTGAGTTAAAATCAAGGGTCTGATGCTTAACTGACTGAACCGCTCAGGTGCCCCTGAAACTCAGAATTTAGATAACCTGCTCAAGGTTCCACAGCCTAGTAAATTGAAAAGAAGGAATTTGTAGCCAGAACTCTCATTTCCATAACCATGCCCCTTCCTCCACAACCCTGCCTCTCCTAGAACCAGGGAAGGATCTTATGTTATCACATGACATAATAATTTTGGATTTTGGGGTCATTTCTCACTTTACCTCCTTTTATTCATATCTTGATTAACAAAAAATCTTTCCCCTATCACTAAAATACTATGATTTGATAAGATAATGTATTGCTTCTTCTATAACCCATGCCAGTCCCTATTGATCAGCTATAGATGGTTAAAATACTTACAAAGATTTATAGTGTCTCACCAGCTTTTTCCTGTTCCTTTCATTTGGTAGACCAGCCTCTCAGATTCACTTAGGAAAGAACTCTTGCTATTAGAGCTTTATCTTCATAATGAGGCATTCTCATACACAGGAAAGTAGATACCTAGAGTAGGCAAGTGTTAAAAAATATACAAAAAGAAGTGTTCCATATTTGTTAAGAACATTTCTTAATGAGTCATCTTCAT
>NC_043706.1:90968975-90972494 GCF_006229205.1 Suricata suricatta | reverse complement strand
GTTGGAAGATTCTAGTGATGTCAATTTCCTGGTTGTGATCTTGTACTCTGGTTATTCAAGTTGTTGCCATTAAAGGAAATCAAGAACTCTCCATACTGTGTCTTATGACTGCATGTGACCCTACTATTCTCTTAAAATAAAAAGTTTTTAAAAATTTATAGTCCCTGACATCATGTAGAAAACAATATAATAATAGACAAAGATTATTAAAAAATAACTGTATGATAACTACTATAACATAGAGGAAAAGTATAAGGTGCTGTAAGTGCATTCAGTACTGGAATTAAAGGGTCAAGAAAGGCCTTCCTGAAGATGTAACATTTAAAGTGAAGCCTAAGAATGAGTAGAAATTGGTCAAACAAAAAAGAGGAAAAAAATAGAAGATTGTCACATTTCAGGGAGTGGGGTTTCAGCAAAGAACCATAAGGAAAGTTGACAGAAGACAATACTAAAGAAAGGGTTTGGGAACAACTCATACTTGACCTTGGAATTATAGTAACTTTATTAGGAGAATGAGGATCCACTAAAGCACTTCAAGAAAGGGAGTAATAATTCAGTTTTATATTTTTAAACTATTACTTTGACTTACAGGTAGAAAACACCCTGGTTGGAGAGGATACCTGCAACTATGCAGAAAAAAGGAAGCCGTCATAGAGTCCAGGTTAGTGATGCAGTTCTTGGAATTGGGTGGGAGTGAAGATGGGGAATCGGTGAATGGACAGGTCTGTTAATGATTTGAATGTGAGCTATTGATGGCATAGATTACCCGGATTTTGGCACGGCCAATGGAGTGGAGGGAGAAGCCATATTCTCAGGTGGGGAGGATTGGAGGAAGTACAGATATGAAGTGGGATAGGGGATGGCTTGGTTCAATTTTAAATCTAAGATAAGATGCCAGCAAGAATTCCAGTAGGTATCTCTAGCTGGAACACAGAAATAGAGATATGGCCAGAGACAAAGCTTTAAGTCTTTGGTATATAGATGATATTTAAAGTCACCGGGGGTAGCTACAATCATTAAGGGAAAGAGAGAAGAGAAAGAAAAAAAGAGGCCCCGAGGGAATTCATGATGAACTTGAACATTTAAAGGTCAAGGAGACTTAGAAGGAGCAGTCAGAGAGGAGTTAGAAACCCAATAGTGATGTTAGGGAAGCAGAAGTTAAAGAGTATTAAAGAAATAATTAGTGAACTGTGTTAAGTCACCTGCTGAGAAGTCAAGTCAGATGGGGCATAGAAATGACCGCTAGATTTAGGAACATGAAGATCTTTTATAACTGGGGTGAGGAAGGGGAGAAGGAATGTAAATGGAGGTAGGTTTGCTAATTTGGAGGAAGATGAAGGAGCGGTAAGTAACCAGGTCATATTGACTTTTCTCTACAAAAGTATAGACACTGGGAAAGGAGATTTAAGGAAAAAGAGAAAGATGTAAAATAATTGTTGCAAGAGAACTAGAGTAAGTAGTAAGTAGACTAGAAAAACAATTCAACTACTGAGGTAATTTTTTTGTTTAAATAAATGGAAATTATCCAAATTTTCTCTTGGATAAGAAAACTCAGTATTGTAAAGATGTTAATCCTCTTCATATCTATCACTGTATTTGATGTGATAATCATAATTCATATTAAAACTATTACAGCTCACACTATGTATCAGGCACTGGGTTAAATGCTCATAAAACTCTAATCAAAGTCACAAGTTCGTGGGAATTTGCAAAATGACTGTAACGTTTGTCTGAAAAATAAACATGCGAGAATAGCAAAGAAAGTTCTGGGAAAGAAAATAGCAAGTGTGGATTAACCAACTGTAATTGTGGTTTGCAACAATAGAGTGTTCAATGGAAAGAACTTGAAATAATCACAAGTTTATGACAGGGTGACTTCGATAAAGCTGAGTTTTCCAAAGAGTGGGGGGAAAAACAGGTTTACATAAAAAAAAATTGGGGATACCTAAATAGCCATTTGGAAAATAAGAAAGCTAGATCTCTATATAATTTCTTATTCCCAAGTTAGATGGATAAAAAATGTGAGTGTAAAAAAATTAAATTATAAAACAAACAACACTGTAAATGTTTTTATAATGTGCTGAAAAGACCTTTTGGAAAAAATTTTTGAAATGTTTATTTAGAGAGAGCGTGAGCAGGGGAGGGGCATAGAGAGAGAGAGAGAATCACAAGCAGGCTCCATACTATCAGGTACAGAGCCCGATGTGGGGCCGGAACTCATGAACCATGAGATTATGACCTGAGCTGAAATCAAGAGTCAGATGCTTAATGGACTGAGCCGTGCAGGTGCCCCATGAAAAGGCCTTTTAAAATATAGAATAATATTCATCCTTGACATGACAAACACACATACACAGTGCCAAAAGAAATTGTTAAACTAGGGAAAATATTGTCAATTTTTAGGACAAAAAATTGAGCTCTTATAGATCAATTACAAAAATATGAAAAACACAATTTTGATAAGAAGGGCAAAGGAAATCGCTCAGAGCAAAAGAAATGATTAATAAATATGTGAAAGATGCTCATTGTCACAAATTTTAAACCACAAAAATTGAAACAAAAAAGTGGTATTTTTAACAGATCATGAGTGCCTACTCTTAGTATTTTTCTACCAGTATACTTTCCATAATATTCCTGCGAGCATATTTTCCATAATAAACTACCAAAATTTTAGTAATACAATCAGTAATTTGAATGGACACAGATGCCCCTAAAGAGCTTGGTAATGCTTCAAAGGTGGCATTTTTTTCTCAAGTCAAACTCCGCAGTCTTGTTTATATGCTTAATTTTATTGTGCATTGTGTGAAAAAGAATGTATTAATCTTTCAAAGCAGTGTTTTTTTAATATGCTCACAGAGCTAATGATTCCTCTCCCATTTGATTAATTTTATCGAATTGACAATATTTCTGAAAGTGTAAAGTTAACATTTGAATGTTAATGGCAAACCAAACCAGAAACACAACATACTGATTCTTCTCTTTTATCAGCCAGAGGTGAGAAATCACTTAGTGGGGCTAGTATTTCTTTATTTCTTCATCTCTTCATTCTTTCATTCAACAAACATTGATTAAATGTCTACTCTGTGCCAGGCACAGAGGTAGGCACTGAGGAAATTACAATGTACAAGAGAAAGAGAATCTCTACCCTCAGATTTTACTATCTAATTGGGGCTATAGGCAATGGGAACACTGTTGTAAGAATTTGAATTTGTATTAACTGAAATTTCCCCTTGCCTCAATTCTTTCAATCTGGAAACAGTGTAGTGCTGCCCAGGGTAGCTTCCTGCTGTGACTATACTAGATACTCATTTGTGGGTGATTGAAAAACCTTAAAGTATCTTTCTAAATAATATGCAAAACTAAATGCAGCCAGGTCAGGGGCTTCCTCTAGATTAATCGGGCTAAACTTTTTGGCAACATAGGAGAGATTTTTCAGGTCAAAATGAATCATTAGGAATGAGTAAATCACAGACATAATAAATGTTCTATAATTAAGAAGATAAAGATGTATGTTAAGAA
>NC_043706.1:90966226-90968875 GCF_006229205.1 Suricata suricatta | reverse complement strand
TTTCCTCTCACTCCGTACTTTCTTTCTGGGATCTCATCCACTCTGAGGCTCCAAACACAGTCTCCACACTGGTGACTCTCAATTATATATCTCCTGAGCTCCAATTCAAAATATTTGTTGGTGATTCAAAATTCCCATGTCTTAAACCTACAATTCTTCTGGAGAGTTTCCTTCCAGAACTGCACCTTCTCCTGTGTTTCCTTCTATACTTCATTTAATCCTTCCTGCTCCAGGCTACTTTGATTGAGCTCATTTTTAACTCTTTTTTTTCTGCTCATATCCCATCAGTCACTAAATCCTGTTAATTCTACTTTTTCGTTCTCTCTTAAACAACACTATCTCTTCCCTTCTATTTCTCAAACTACTTCCCAAATCCGTGCTGTTATAATCTCTTCCTTAGACCTTTGTAATCACTCTGTCTGCAACTGAACTCATATCTATTCAATCCACACCTCATTAACATGACACAAGTTTGGGTACAATATTTGCTTGGCTCAAAAACCTGCAACATTTCTCACATCCCACAGGATATAGGGTGACCTTAGCCTGAGGTGTAAGTCTCCTAATGATTGAGTTCAAACACCTTTTCAAGTCCTATCTCCCACCACATCTTCCCACACACCCTCCCCCTCCAGAAACATTATCAATACACTAGCAGAGCCCTGCAGTGACCACAGTACTTATACTCTCCTGGCTTGTGCAGAGCCTCTTCCTAGAATATTCTTCCTTCAAAATTATCAGGCTAGCAACAAAATATCTATTCTGTGAGAGGTGGTCCAAATATTATGGTCTCTAAGTGAACCCACCCCCAACTATGCCTCTCAGAACTAATTAGTCTCTTCTTTGGCAAGCCTTTGGCATGCATGGGTATGTATGTACATGAGTATTATGTGTGTGTGCACATATTTTAATAGACTTAGTTACCAGGTTGAAGTTATTTATGGAATTGCTTGACCTTACTAGAGAGTCTGTTCCTTCAGGATAGGAGCTGTGTCTTACTCATTTTTGTAGATCCCACAGCTTACTATGGGCTTCTTCTAGGGAAGATAGTAAATATTTGCTGAAATAAATTTAATATGGGCCATCTTCTAAAATTAAAAGAAATTAAATTCCACAAATTAAAATAAAGCTTAAATTAAGGTTCATATATCCTATAAACAAGACTTGTGTACTGTATCTGCTATGCAGACCTCTCTGTTCCAAGTTTTAATCCAAAAGATATAGAAAATCATTGTCCCAAGATGTCTCCCCTATTAGCCTTAAATTACACCATGTGTAATCAGAGCAGCAATATCTGACATAGAAGAAAGACCTCCAAGGGCGCCTGGATGGCTCAGTTGGTTAAGCATCCAACTCGGATTTAGGTCATGATCTCACAGTTTGTGGGTTCAAGCCCAAAGTAGGTTCTGCACTGACTGCTCAGGGTCTGGAGCTTACTTTGGATTCTCTGTCTCCCTCTCTCTCACTCTCTCTGCCCCTCCCCCACTCACACTCTGTCTCAAAATAAATAGATAAACATTAAAAAAGAAGAAGAAAAGCTTCTGGTACACATGACACTTGGGACTGGCCTTCTTCAGTAACGAAAATAAGGCTATTAGACCTTTTGGATTTAAATCACTTTTAGGTTTCTGCATAAGGATCATTTTGTTAAAGCATATTTGCCTGAGATTCAATACTAAAGGTTTCTCTCTTTGTTTCAAATAAGGACAAGAGATTAGTTCTCTGAAAGTGAAATAGAAAAAAATAAATAAAACCTCATTAGTACTTCAAGCCTATAGTCCATCAACAGGAATCCACTGAGAATTTTCTATGAAACCAGCATTGTTCAAGACAGTCTAGAAGGTATGGACATTAAGATATGCTCTTCATTTCCAAGGGAAAATGAAAAGCCCAGACCCAAGAGAAGGGAGTAAAACTCGTGTGTGAAAGATCAGACACTACCTTCCTCATGGTTAGGGATGATGAAGTGCAACTCCGTCGGGAGTACGGAAAAGGGAGAGCTATCCACAGGCCACTGTCACGGATGAGCTTCTCTAGAGGAAGGCCCACATGTCTTGTTTGAGAAAAGGGATTCAATCCAACAGCCGGGGTATAAGTTTCCTAGGGCTCTATAATAAATTAACCATAAACGAGGTGGCTTAAAACAATGGAACTTTTTTTGTCACAGTTCTAGCGGCAAAAAGTCTGTAACCATAGTGTCTGCCAGGCCGCGCTCCATGCCCAGGCTCTAGAGGAGATTCTACTCCATGTGTCTTTAGCTTCTGATGGCCCGAGGCTTGTGGCCACATCGTTCCAACCTCTGCCCCTAGGTTATATTGCCTCTTCCTCTTCTCTGTGTATCTGTCTTCTTCTTCTTTTTTTTAAATAATAGTTTATTGTCAAATTAGTTTCCATATAACACCCAGTGCTTCTCCCCACAAGTGCCCCCCACCATGACCATCCCCCCTCCCCCCCTCCCCCTCCCCCTTCAGTCCATGGTTCGTCTCCAGTATTCAGTAGTCTCCCTTGATCTGTGTCCCTCACTCTTCCCCGCTCTCTTTCCCCCTTCCTCTCCCCATGGTCCCCTGCCAGGTCTCTCCTGTTAGACCTATGAATGCAAACATATGGTATCTATCCTTCTCTGCCTGACTTATTTCGCTTAGCATGACA
>NC_043706.1:90954830-90966126 GCF_006229205.1 Suricata suricatta | reverse complement strand
ATAAAATACCTAGGAATAAACCTAACCAAAGATGTAAAAGACCTGTATGCTGAAAACTATAGAAGACTTATGAAGGAAATTGAAGAAGACACAAAGAAATGAAAAAACATTCCGTGCTCATGGATTGGAAGAATAAACATTGTGAAAATGTCATTACTACCCAAAGCAATCTACACATTCAATGCAATCCCCATTAAAATTGCACCAATATTCTTCTCAAAGCTAGAACAAACTATCTTAAAATTCATATGGAACCACAAAAGACCCCGAATAGCCAAAGTAATATTGAAGAAGAAAACCAAAACGGGAGGCATCACAATCTCAGACTTTAGCCTCTACTACAAAGCTGTGTATCTGTCTTCTAAGGATACATATGATTGCATTTAGGGCCCACCTAGATAATCCTGCATAAGCTGCTTCTCTCAAGATCCTTAACTTCGTCACATCTCCTGCCATATGAAATAATATTCACAGGGTCCAGAGATTAGGAATAAATGTGCCATTTGGGGGGCCACTGCTCAACCCACTGCAACCAGCTACATAATTTGCAGTGCCCAGAGCAAAATGAAAATGCCAGGACCACATTGGAAAACCATGCCTTTAAGGTCCTTGTCTTGACTTGTCATGGCTTTTAATTTGCTATTTAATGTCATTTTAAGAAAATTTAAATTATTTGCATGAATTTTATCAATCATCTTCTGTGCAATGATCTTTAAATGCAAATATACTAGTGTTTAGCTCATATGCAGAATCACCAGAATTACATAATTTGTATTTCATAACTAATACATGCATATGTATTTCATTCTTACCAGAACATTGGAATGCTACACAAAACTACATCAACCATTTTTATTCCGTTTCTTGACACATACACACTCTCTCTCTTTGTCCCACTGATGATTAAGAAAGGACTGAAAGGAAAAGGAACTCTGGGTTGCCACATCTTTCCTTTTCCTTTTATATCATCCTTTTCAGCCTAAGTGGTTGACTAATACGGGGAAGTAATACACGTAAGAAAGGATATGATTAGGCCACTTCGGAATTTGTGTTTCTTAGAGTGTCACTGCCTTGTTTTCCATTTGAAACAAATTCAGATTTGAGCTGAAAGCATGGTTTTCTCAAGGCTGTGAGCACCCCTTCTTAGTCATAGGCATAGCACACTTACCTTGTACTCTCCTTGAGTCTTGCTGAATGCCCAGGAGTTGTGGGTCCACCGGAATTCTGTGGGCATAGGGCACCCTGAGTGCTGAATGTGAATCGGTGGCAAGAAAGAACAGACATGCAGAGTTCATGTATCAAGTTCATATTCTATAGTCCCATTTGACTTCACTTCCAAAATATAAGTTCAGAGATAAAATTATTAAGAATTTCAAGATGACATCAGAGCATTAAATCAAGGGCCCCTCTGAGCATGGGACTCTGTGCCACTATAGAGATTACATGAGACAGACCTTGTGTAAGGGGCCCTGTGACAGCTTTTCAAAGTGTAATAAATGGTAATAGCCATTTGTGAAGTGTGATTCACTGGTTGTAAAATCAATCTAGCCGTGGGTCATAGCCAGCTTGAATATACACACCATTTAAAAATATAGTGATTTATATATATATATATATATATATATATATATACACACACACACACACATATATACATTTGTGTATATATATAGTATGAATAAGCATTATTTTATAAAACTTATAATTCAAATATGAATATCTATACATCTGTTTCTTCCTGTGGGTCACTGAAACCCAGTTCTAAGGGCTAGCCTGTGGATTCTGGAGTCAGATAGTGATATTTTAATCCTATTTCCATCTGTTACTCTCAGTGACCTCAAAGGGCATCACATAAGCTTCTTCCTATACATGAGGTTCACATGGGGTAAGTGAAAGTGGTAGATAAATAGTTATAATTAAGTTAAGCCTAAATTGATGCTGTACTCATAATTTCATACAAATGAATGAGCAAAATTGGTATCTGAAGATTCCCAATCATACCATCAAATATGGAACAAAATTTAAAAATCTTTTAAGACTTATTTCCTGATTTGCTCAAGTGCTTTGATATAAAGTCTTTCTCTTAGAGTAAATACAGTTGTTTACCTTGAATAGATGGTTCACATACAAACCCTTCAAAGGTAGAGTTTACCTTAATACATATATGTGATAACAAACCTCACTCACAAATATCTGCATATCCACCCCATTCATCATGTTTTATTGGGAGAATGGATTTGCATGGGGTTATGCAGATCAGCTTCTCTCTCTAAGAACATATGTCTTTATATAGAGTTCCCTATGTTTACATATTAATCAATGTGAAGTTAATGGACCTAGCTACTTTCATCAAATTGCTGTAGGATCATTTCCTGAATACTCTGTTTGGAAAAAATGGAATGTACCATTTGAGAATGAAAAAAGAAATACTGAACCATTAGTAACCTCCCACAGAATGGAATTAGAGAAAATGTTGCCATAAGGATTTATAAAATATTCTTTTGGAAACTTTCATCATTGTGGTTGTGATCTCGCCCATGATCCTTAACATGGAAAATGGTGTGATGAGGCCAGGCTATTTTGAGAAGTCACCTCCATTTGGAGGAGGAAGGCCAGTGATTGTGGTTTTATCTCATTCACATAATGTAACATATTTGGTTCTGGTTCCATAAAGGAAGATGCTTGAGAGAGTCATATTTTAGGCTCTTTGTACTCTTCTTAAAATGATTGCTTTTTGGGGCGCCTGGGTGGCTCAGTCGGTTAGGCCTCCGACTTCGGCTCAGGTCAGATCTCACATTCGTGGTTTCGAGCCCCGCATAGGACTCTGTGCTCAGAGCCTGGAGCCTGCTTCTGGTTCTGTGTCTCCTTCTCTCTCTGCCCCTCCCTCTCTCATGCTCTGTCTCTCTCTGTATCAAAAGTAAATAAAACATTAAAAAAAGTTTTAAAAAACGATTGCTTTTTTAGATGTTTTTATATAACAAAGCATCTAGTCTTGATGCCAACAATAGGGTAATAAATCCGGTGTTATTTTTTGAACTTGAGTACTTTTGCTCTTGAAAATTGTATGAGTTTTCCTTTTTATATTCACTCCATTTTATATTCTTTTCACAAAAGAACAGAGATCTAATAGCTACCCCATTCATCAGGCAAGATATGGTTTCACTGATCACTGCAAGGTTTGTGGTTTTAAGTACGACCATTGACCAAAGGAAACCTCTGCCTCTGGGCAGGATGAGGACTGAAATGTTGGTGGACGTGCAGCAAATAGTTCCCTTATCCTCCTGCCAAAACATGTGGACTCAGGAAACAGATTTCAAACATCCCTACACCAGGTTGCAGATTTTATGAGTGAAGAGAAAGTGGGATTCCTGAAAACACAAAGTAACTCAGACACGTTTTGGCTGACAGAACATGCTTCAGACAAAAAGGTTAAAGGCAGCAAGAAAGCAGGCAATGGAGTTCCCAGAGAACCAGATGCCGTAGTGAAAATGCATCTTGTGTAGATTTTACTCCAGACATCAATGTGCGCACTGAACCTTTGGGAGGTGAGAGCAAAAATAGGAATTAATAATTTCCAGATTCAGTGCTTTAGGGCACACCCTGGTCCACTGGCAATTAGTCAGTCTTTATTTTCTCTTCCTGTTCTGTATCTGTGCTAAATTGTGTTTGTAAGATTTGTTTAAAGCAGCTGTTGTGCTTTCCCGTCATTCTTCTGAGATTGGCAACTTCTCTGTGGTGGTAAATTGAGCATTCCTGCTGAATTGCGACTGAATCTGGGGATAATGATTTGAATGGTGCCGGGTTGAATTGAGAGTCAACACTATAGAAAACAAACACCATGCCTAATGATTCCTAGTAAATACACAGAGCAAAAATTTGCCAAGAGCTCTCAATTAATTCATAATAATAATTTTAAAAGAGCAATACAATCCTAAGACTTACTGGGAATTCAGTGTGCCATATGGTTCTGATAGACCAATCTAGAGATGAAAATTTGTTTTCAGTTATTAGTATTTTTATTGTTTAGTTAGTGGCATGCTCATCAGAAGACATTTTAAGGTGCTTCTGTTTATCATCGTCAGGAGTAAGCAACAGACCACAAATCTTTGTGCTTGTGTTTAAAAAAATTTTTTTATGTTTATTTATTTTGGAGAAAGAGAAAGAGACAGTGTGAGTGGGGGGAAGGACAGAGAGCGAGGGAGACACAGAATCTGAAGCAGGTTCCGGGTTCCTAGCTGTCAGTACAAAGCCTGATGCAGAGCTCAAACTCATGGACCATGAGATCATGACCTGAGCCGAAGTCGATGCTTAACTGACGGAGCCACTCAGGCACCCCTGTGTTTGTGTTTTAAAGGAGGGGAGGTCTGTATTGTCTCACCATTGTTAAAAATGTTAAGAAAATAAAAAATCAACAAACACACACACAAAAAAAATACTCAACAGCAATGTTCTGTTGGGCTGGCATCATGTTCTTAAGTGACTTGGATACTTTAAGCCAGACCGTGTATTTCCTGTTTGCCAAAGGCCCACCAATCCTTAACTATTTTTTTTATTTCACATTTTCTCTTACCTTTCTGGGCAGTAAATGCATTTGAGTTTACCTCTCCCCAGACCATCATGAGACTTCACAGTAAGAATAGAATCCTTATCATTCCTATAAACTAGGGAGCATGCTGGGGAGTCATTGAGTACAAGCTGCTGTAGTAACAGGCGGAAGATGCATGCAATGAGACCACAGGATGGGAGATTTTAGAACAGGAGAATAATCACAGATGGCACACAGGAGAAACAAACACCTTCATAACAAACACCTTCATAAGAATGAAGCAGAAAATTATTCTAGATGTCTAGGCACTGGGTCTGACATGAGATATGAATAAAAGTTACATACCAGAGATGAATAGGAACATCTTTTAAAAATCTTTCTTATTAAAAAGAAAAAAAGACAAAAAGAAAAAAACAAACAAAAAACCACCTTTCTTATTAAGCATGCACCTGGCAAGATGGCGTATGTATATATGATGAGCACTCAATAACGTGTGTGTTAAAAAAACATTTTATTTTTTCAGTAAACATTTAAAATATTTATTTATGTTTCTTTATTTCAGAGAGAGAGAGAGAGAGAGTGAGCGAGCGAGCGTGGGAGCGAGCACGAGCAGGGGAGGGGAAGACAGAGAGGGAGACACAGAATCCAAAGTAGGCTCCAGGCACAGAGCCTGACCCAGGGCCTGAATCGACAAACCGTGAGATCGTGACCTGAGCCAAAGTCAGATGCTTAACTGACTGAGTCACCCAGGCACCCATAAAATATGGCTCTTTAAGAAACTGTAGATCAGTTAGGTATTATGTATTTTAAATTTGAAAAAATTTCAAATGAATAATTTAGGATAAGTGGTATTGGATATATTTAGTTTGGATACTTCTGATTGTTACTGGCCATTCATATATACTTGTTCCACACTGAGAAGTAAATGTCTGAAATTTTTAAATTTGTTATACCAAATTATTTTCATTTTCATTAAAAATTATAAACAAGAGTAGAAGAGACCTATCAATGTAATAATGAATAATTATCTCTGTGTTGGTACTTCAAAAGAGACTCCATTTTCATGTTGGAGAGGCAAGAGTGTTTAGACCAGTTCCTATTACAAATGAAATCAGGAGATTCAGCAGTACTAGGGATTTTTTAGAAAGCCCTAAAACCATTTTTATTTTTCTTCGTTTTGTTTTTTGAAGCTTCAAGTTTCCAAAACATTTTCCCCTTAACTTAAGCCTTTGTTTTTTCAAAAGAAACTTAATTTAAAAAACATGTTTTTTTCTAAGTTTAAATATGTATTATACAAATAAAGACAGATTTTTGTTTGAAATTAATTCTTGTTTGCTTCTCTATGAAGGAACTCAAATTCAAAAGGCTAAGCTAATGTGTTTTCAGAGGTGAATATAACACAGGCTAACGCATTTCAAAGTCTCTTGTCCAGATTTTAAAGCATTTTATTTATTTTTTATAAATGTCCACAGGTCTTCCTTGACCTACAATAGGGTAATATTTCAATAAACCCATTGGAAGTTGAAATATTATGTCCAAAAATGCATGAATATACCTAGCCTACCAAATGTCATAGCTTAGCCTGGCCTTAACCTTAAACATACTCAGCACACTTATATTAGCTTACAGTTGGATAAAGTCATCCAACACAAAGCCTATTTTACAATAAATGTTGACTACATGGACTATATCATGTAATTTACTGACTACTGCAAGGAAAGTGAGAAACACAATGGCTGTATGGATACATATGGTTCAAAGTGTATCAATTGTTCACCCCTGTGCCTTGGGGGGTGAACATTCAAAGTATAGTTTTTACTGAATGTGTATCACTTTTGCACCACTGTAAAGTTGAAAAATCCCAGGTCGAATTATCATGAGTCAGGGACCTCCTGTATTTAATTTCCAGGAAATGAGTAAAAAAAAAAATTACCAATAAGTATCAATCTGGAACAAATGTAATGAAAACCTAGTTCAGAGTGACTTTATGAAAGTGTAAGTTGGCAAAAAAAAAAAAATCTCTGCTAGTTTCTGGGGTTTCTCATTGTGGAAGGAGCAGAATTAGTCTACAGCTCCTATGTTACAAACCTCTGCTAAGGTACAAACACAAGAGCAAGCAAGCCCTACATTTCTAAGAGATTGACTATACATCCTGTTTCCTCTGTGTTTCTCCTGTTGTTTAACTATGTATCATGGCTGTAATGCAAATCAGGCAAGGTCATAGATCATAGTAGAACTACTCTGAAGGAATTTTCTTCTCAAATTTTGAGCTTTTTAAAGTTGGTTAATAACTTCTCCTGTGCCTGCCTCAGCCTCAAAATCACTGCACACACACAATGTTTTTATCCATCCATTCACTCTTTCATCTGACATTTACTGGGCATCAAGTGTGCCTGCCACAGGCGCCTGGGTGGCTCAGTTGGTTGAGCATCCGACTCTTAGTTTCGGCTCAGGTCATGATCGCAGGGTCATGGGACTGAGCCCCACATTGGACTCCATGCTGAGCATGGAGCCTGCTTGAGATTCTCTTTCTTTCTCTCCTTTTGTCCCTCTCCCCACTCAGACACTCTCTCAAATTAAATAAATAAATAAATAAATAAATAAATAAATAAATAAATAAATAACAAAAGTATGCCTGCCAGGTGCCATCCTAGGCACTGAAAATACTACAGTAAATGAGACACCCTCTAATCTCCAGAAGGCCAAAAGGGAGTAAATCACAGCTTTATTAGAACACAAAAGGTAGTCTATCATTGGGTAGGCTTATCTAGGATACGTAGGCATCTTAGTGATATTTCAGAAGCAAAAGGCTCAGCGTTGGCCTGGGGCTAATCAAGATGTCCCATGAGTTTGTCAGTGTCAGAGAGCGACACCACCCGCAGGACTCTGCTGCTCTGCGGCAGCACCATAAGGAGACCTCCGTTCAGGAGTGCCGCTTAGCAGAGCTCTGCTCCTGTGCGCTGTCCGGGATAGCACGGCCACCGAGCACAACCTCTTTTCAGCCACAGGTACAGGAAGATAAATGGAGTCACCTCAAGGACAAAATGCAGAACAGAAGTTTGTCTGTCTTTTCCATCCTGCCATTTCTGCTCCTTTTTACTTTTTATCAGAATCAGATCCCCTGGCCCCTTCTGACACAGCGTATACCTTTTCCCCAACCCTCTCCTTATACCAAAAGAGGAAACAGTCTACCTTTGCTACATGGTAGTTTGTAGGTTGCCACCTGTAGCAGATCGTTTTCCTTTTTGGCTGTCTGACAACAGAACACTGTCCTGTGTTGGGAGAATACCCAGTTTTGTAAATCTTCAGGGAGGAGAGGGGACAGAGAAGGAGCCAGAAGCTCCCCCTCCACACACCCTGAGGCCAAGGGGCTAGCTCGTGGCAGTAACACTGTGAGGCCTGGGCAGCTTCATGGGTCACTAGAACCAACGGAAGCAACATCACACATCCAGTGACTAAAGATGCCAACACCATGCCTAGCCATGTGGTTGTCACGGTCTGAGGTGATTCTTATATTATTATGGGTTGAATTTTGTGCATCCCCCTAAAATACCAAACTCCTAAACCACAGTACATGTGAATGGGTCCTTATACACAAATAGGGTCTTCACTGATGATCAAGTTAAGATCACTAAGGGAGACCCTAATTTAATATGACCATGTCCTTTTAAAAAGAGGACATTTGGACACACACACACACGAAGAACACCACATGAAGATAAAAGCAGAAATCAGAGTCCTGCATCTACACACCAAGGACCTCCAAGGAATGCCAGCAAACCACCAGAAGCTAAACGAGATGTGTGGAATGGATTCTCCCTCTTGCCCTGCTGACAGCTTGAGCTCAGACTTCTAGCCTCATGAACTTTGAGAGAATTTTCTTTCTGTAAGTCCTCCAGTCCGTGGTACTTCATTGCGGCAGCCCTAGGGAGCTACTGTGTACACTTTTACCCAACCTGGTTTTCCAGCCTTCCTGTTGGTTCATTGTATTAAGGTCCTCATAACCAATTCCTTTTTTAAACTAGAGTTAGTTTTTTATTTGTACTTTAGGACCCTAACTGAAATTTCTTTCAGTATCCATTCTTCCCTTTTGCTTTCGTGGCAGCTCAGGTTTCTACCTGAGGATTCATGTGGTTCTGGGAAAACATGCATCACCCCAGGATCCAGGGTGAAGCAAGTGACCTCTGCTTAGCCAATCAACAAAGTGATTGGTTTCTGAGTGGGCACGGCCCAGAAAATGATCTAATCATGGTGGAATGCCAGACTTTTTCTAGGAATGCTGAGGGGAAGGTATTCTGTTTGTTGTGCATAAATAAAGATGTCCGTAGCCTAGCAACTCTGCAAGTTTACCTCAGAGAAAATCCAACTATCAGAGGATAGAAAGAAACCCCATTCTCTAGTGGTATCATTGAGCCACTGGACCAGGCCACACCTGGAGTCAGTTCTCCCTGTGGAGAGCCAATTAGTTTCCTTTATTATTTATACCAGTTTGAGGCCAATTTTCTGGTATCTCCATCCAAAAGCATCTGCACTGATGCACCCCATTTATTGTTTACATATCATTCACAGAATGTTCATATGCCTCTAAGTTATAGCTCTTTAAAATATTGTGTGTCTAATTTTGTAATGAACGCACTTTAAAAACAATGTCAGTCAGTCATGAACATGACGTTTTAAGTGAGCAGAGGGGTTATCATGTAACTCCTGACATGCTGGCATTGCCCCGGAGGGAGATAACAGTAGGAGTGATGGTGGTGGCAGCTCTCAATGCTCAAGTGAGCACTGTGTGGAGGCAATTTGAGGAAAGCTCTGGTGAACCAGAAACATCACCTCTGGGACATGAACAGTACACTGGAGTTTGCCTGGCACTTTGGGTCTTTGGGACAGTAGGAATGTGCAAAACCTGAACCAAACTCCTGTCTTCCTACCTGTGTTCATACCTGCCAGTTCCCTGAGTCATTCAATACAGACACCAAAGGTTCTGTCATCATAGCCTTGCCCATTAACAGGAACACAAGAAACAAATTTGGAACTCCATCTGCCCAGAGGGGATGGAGCAGGCAGCAGTTCTGTCTTCCCGTTATGGTTTACCATGTACTCCGGCTACTCGTGTGTGCACTGAGCCAAGCTTCCCTCCTCCTTCCTTGGTTTGTGTGGGTAGTTTCGTATTTTGGGTCCTAATTTACACTCTAGTCCTCTCCTGTATTAAAAGATCTCTGAACCTTCAAGCAGCTGCTGTTCAGGGGCTCCCTCTTAGCACAGAAAGACCTCTCCCTGATGGAAAATAAGCACCGCCCCCACCCAGAGATTCCTACAGCCTTGACCTTCCTAATTACTAAACTTGACTTTTAGCTATGGATTCTAGGCTGCCTCCTGTCTGGGCTTAACCCATAGCTGCTGAAAAAGGGTTCTGCTTGCTCTGCTTCTTGGAGGCTGGCCCCACTGGCGGCAGCTCTTTCTCTCAGGACCCGCTGCCGTAGTTCCAGCAAGTGTCATGGCCAAAGTCATATGGATTATGACACTTCTTCCAACAAGCCTCTCCTAATTTTAGCTCTTCTTACAGCAGATCCTGGAGTTCCTGGGTTCATTCCCTTGAATCCCAGGATTTCTCTTTCCTTGCAGTGTAGTGTATCACCACTAACTTGGGTCTCCTGTTTCAGAATAGTAAACACTCATGATCCAAATATTTACCTCTGAATTGAGAGGCAGTAGCCCTTGCATATTTGGAAGCAGAGAACAAACCAAATGAAAAACGTGGCTGTGAATGAAACATGTGAATTAAATGCCTAGGAGAGCAACAGCAGAGGGATTTGAAATAAAGAGAACCCGAGATGTTCAAGGAAGATACTAGACTTACATGAGAATCACTAGTGACCATTACATTTCAACAATGCACAATAGCAGGAAAGATCATTAGCAGAAATTTTTATGGTGGACACTAGGAACCAAAAAGGTAAAAATAGAAAAGAGGATAATGATGCCATTTTCATCTTAAGTATCCTCATTTATGTAAATCACTTTAAGGATATCATTAAATGTTTCTGTGTTATATATGTTTTACTGTAACAGTTTAGTATCATTTATAACAATTAGCATATCAAATCCTTACAGATTTAAAAAATTAAATGGTACAATTGCTCAAAGTTATATTTTATTCCACTGGCAAGGAATTACACTGGGTATTTCAGAGATAAGCAAGGATGTCTGCCTGGACCTCAAAAGCTAAACGCACACATGATAGTCATATGAGACAGAAGAGGTGTGTGTTTCTGAGAGTACAAGGTACTGGAGGTGACATCTAATTGAGCTGGAGAGGAATTGGCTTTTGAGATTAGATAGAATTTAGACAACAGAATTAGAAAAAGGAAATGTTCATTTTAGCCACTCTGACTGGCGTGAGGTGGTATCTCAGTGTGGTTTTGATTTGTGTTTCCCTGATGATGAGCGATGTTGAGCATTGTTTCATGTGCCTGTAGGCCATCTGGATGTCCTCCTTGGAGAAGTGTCTGTTCATGTCTTCTGCCCATTTCTTCACTCGGTTATTTGTTTTGTGGGTGTGAAGTTGGCGAGGGTGTGGAGAGATGGGCACCCTCCTACACTGTTGGTGGGAATGTAAACTGGTGCAGCCACTCTGGAAAACAGTGTGGAGGTTCCTCAAAAAACTATCCATAGAACTCTTTTATGACCCAGCAATAGCATTGCTAGGGATTTACCCAACAGATAAAGAAATGCTGATGCATAAGAGCACAT